>NC_084737.1:54161273-54183773 GCF_033978785.1 Entelurus aequoreus
CCATTTTTATAGTCTTTGGTATGACTCGGCTGGGATTTGAACTCCAACCTACCGATCTCAGGGCGGACACTCTAACCACTAGGCCACTGATAATACATCCATCCATCCATTTTCCACTGCTTGTCTCTGTGCTGGAGCCTATCCTAGCGGCATTCGGGCGGAAGGTGGGGTACACCCTGGACAAGTCGCCACCTTATTATAATCCATTTCAATTGTTTGTTATTTCTGGAGGACCAGGCGGAAGATGCAAAGTTGGGATGAGTAATATTTTGTGGTAAGGTGAACCATGTGATTTATTGAGACAAAGATTATTTATGTATTTAATATTTGTATGTTTACTACGGTACATTATTTATTTATTATTTATCTGTTCACTGTTCTGTTACAGAGAACAAGGAAATTGGATCAAATTGATATGGAACAAAAAGGGGTAGGATTAAATAAGCTCTGCTTCTTCCTACTACTTTTCGGAAGTGCTGTAATGAAACGACTGGAACTGTGTGATGCAAAACATTGTATTGTATGCATGTTCGAAATAAACTGAAACTGAACTGAAACTGTGATAACATGTCCACCACTTGATGGCTTTAGTCTTACAATAAACAGTTTGAGCAAATAGTGTCCATTCCTTTTCTTACTAATTTGTCATTGTGTTGTTTGCTATTATGATATCTATGAATGTTGTAGTATTACAAAATATTATTTGTAAAATGTGAGTACATTAATGTTTAGTAAGTTAGTTCAGTTCAATTGAACATGTCATCATTAATTTACAATACAAAAATCCTGCTTGTGGAAACATAAAACACAAATGGACCACAGGAACCTTTTACAAACCCTGTTTCCATATGAGTTGGGAAATTGTGTTAGATGTAAATATAAACGGAATACAATGATTTGCAAATCATTTTCAACACATATTCAGATATGTGATGTTCAAACTGATAAACATTTTTTTTTTTGCAAATAATCATTAACTTTAGAATTTGATGCCAGCAACACGTGACAAAGAAGTTGGCAAAGGTGGCAATAAATACTGATAAAGTTGAGGAATGCTCATCAAACACTTATTTGGAACATCCCACAGGTGTGCAGGCTAATTGGGAACAGGTGGGTGCCATGATTGGGTATGAAAAAAAGCTTCCCAAAAAATGCTCAGTCTTTCACAAGAAAAGATGGGGCGAGGTACACCCCTTTGTCCACAACTGCGTGAACAAATAGTCAAACAGTTTAAGAACAACGTCTCTCAAAGTGCAATTGCAAGAAATTTAGGGATTTCAACATCTACGGTCCATAATATCATCAAAAGGTTCAGAGAATCTGGAGAAATCACTCCACGTAAGCGGCATGGCCGGAAACCAACATTGAATGACCGTGACCTTCGATCCCTCAGACGGCACTGTATCAAAAACCGACATCAATCTCTAAAGGATATCACCACATGGACTCAGGAATACTTCAGAAAACTACTGTCACTAAATACAGTTCGTCGCTACATCTGTAAGTGCAAGTTAAAGCTCTACTATGCAAAGCTTTTTTTTTTTGATTGATTGAGACTTTTATTAGTAGGTTGCACAGTGAAGTACATATTCCGTACAATTGACCAGTAAATGGTAACACCCGAATAAGTTTTTCAACTTGTTTAAGTCGGGGTCCACTTAAATTGATTCATGATACAGATATATACTACAAAAGCCATTTATCAACAACATCCGAACAATGCCGGCTTCTCTGGGCCCGAGATCATCTAAGATGGACTCATGCAAAGTGGAAAAGTGTTCTGTGGTCTGATGAGTCCACATTTCAAATTGTTTTTGGAAATATTCGACATTGTGTCCTCCGGACCAAAGGGGAAGCGAACCACCCAGACTGTTATCGACGCAAAGTTGAAAAGCCAGCATCTGTGATGGTATGGGGGTGCATTAGTGCCCAAGGCATGGGTAACTTACACATCTGTGAAGGCACCATCAATGCTGAAAGGTACATACAGGTTTTGGAACAACATATGCTGCCATCTAAGCGCCGTCTTTTTCATGGACGCCCCTGCTTATTTCAGCAAGACAATGCCAAGCCACATTCAGCACGTGTTACAACAGCGTGGCTTCGTAAAAAAAGAGTGCGGGTACTTTCCTGGCCCGCCTGCAGTCCAGACCTGTCTCCCATCAAAAATGTGTGGCGCATTATGAAGCGTAAAATACGACAGCGGAGACCCCGACTGCTGAACGACTGAAGCTCTACATAAAACAAGAATGGGAACGAATTCCACTTTCAAAGCTTCAACAATTAGTTTCCTCAGTTCCCAATCGTTTATTGAGTGTTGTTAAAAGAAAAGGTGATGTAACACAGTGGTGAACATGCCCTTTCCCAACTACTTTGGCACGTATTGCAGCCATGAAATTCTGAGTTAATTATTATTTGCAAAAAAAAAAAAAGTTTATGAGTTTGAACATCAAATATCTTGTCTTTGTAGTGCATTCAATTGAATATGGGTTGAAAAGGATTTGCAAATCATTGTATTCCGTTTATATTTACATCTAACACAATTTCCCAACTCATATGGAAACGGGGTTTGTAGTACCAGGGACTATATTTACCAAGAAATACAATTGCTTGGACATTATTAGAAAATGGGCTTTTGTTTCTCTGTGGTGAATTGTGAGGTAATGAAGTACTTACGGCTGCGGACATCTGGCATGCTCTGAGTGTCATCATCACGTCCACCTGGCGTAAGAAACCCTTTATTAGCATGGAAGTTATAGTTAAAGTACCAATGATTGTCACACACACACTAAGTGTGATGAAATTAACCTTTGCATTTGACCCATACCCTTGTTCACCCCTTGGGAGGTGAGGGGAGCAGTGAGCAGCAGTGGTGGCCGCGCCCGGGAATAATTTTGGTAATTTAACCCCCAATTCCAACTCTTGATGCTCAGTGCCATGGGTCACACTTTTATAGTCTTTGGTATGACTCAGCCGGGGTTTGAACTCACGACCTACCGATCTCAGGGCGGACATTCCAACCACAAGGCCACTGAGCAGGTAGCTGTTAGCATGTGATATTTGCAACACAATCACTTTAACATTTTTTGCAATTTGTGTGTTTTTTAGTGTACTAATTATATATTTGACACATGTACATTGTACAATACGGTTATTGTATTGCATAGACAATGTAAAACAAGCTGATTTTCATCTTCTGTTTCTGAGCAAAGGCAAAGTGACAGCAGCTTAAAAAAAATAAATTGGAAACATCTGCTTGATTGAAGAGTGAATAAATAATGACAATCACCTTCTCCGTTCAGCCTTTTGTAAAGTGATCTCATCACCTTGGCGCTGCCGAAGCGCTTAAAGCGATTACGGACGTTGTCGTGGTACCACCCCAGGGTGCCGATCTTCAGGACTCTGGAGGAGAGAAGACGCTGATGAAGCCCGCACAGTGAATGCAGATTGTGCCAGGAAGGTGGGCGTGGCTCACCTGGTCATGCGGCAGTTGTCGCACACCCAGCCGTGCTCCTTCTTGTTGTAGCGGCTACATGACTTGCAGATGAACGAGCGGCAGTCCAGGCACTGACGCTTGCTGTTGACTAGGAACTTAAAGGGCTGCAGGCAGCGAATGCACAACGAGTCGGCCAGTTGGTTCTGGGAGCCCAGCAGCTCTCGTTTTGTGTCCTCCTTGTCAATGGAGTCCTTCAGCTTCCTGTGGAACACCAGCATTTTGTCAGAATACTCCTATATTTCAGGTCTATAGCACTTTACAACACAAATCCATTCTTTTTAACAGTTTCTCGAAGTTGTAAGGATGCGGACGGACAGGAGGAGACGCTTCCAGAGGTGAGCAGCAGAGTATGAAGTTGAGAAATATTAGTCCTCTTTTCCCCGGACATGTCCTCTTTTGCGGGACTGTCCGGGCGGGGTTACTTAAATGCCTCAAATGTCCGGCATTTTGAGTCAGTGTTGCGTGTATTTTCAATGTACGTCCAGGGTTAAGAAGGGGTTAAAAACAAAACAAATTGTGAAGGTGTGCACAGCAGCAGCATTCGTGAGGGAGGGGCAGAGACAGAGAGAGCGAGAGAGCGAGGGAGTGGATTGATTGACATACTTGCCAACCCTCCCGACTTTTTCCCGGGAGACTCCCGAATTTCAGTGCCCCTCCCGAAAATCTCCCGGGGCAACCATTCTCCCGATTTCCACCAAGACAACAATATTGGGGGCGTGCCTTAAAGGCACTGCCTTTGCGTGCCGTAAAGGCACTGCCTTCGCGTGCCGGCCCAGTCACGTAATATCTACGGCTTTTCACACGCTCAAGCGAATGCAATGCATACTTGGTCAACAGCCATACAGGTCACACTGAGGGTAGCCGTGTAAACAACTTTAACACTGTTACAAATATGCGCCACACTGTGAACCCACACCAAACAAGAATGACAAACACATTTCGGGAGAACATCCGCACCGTAACACAACATAAACACAACAGAACTAATACCCAGAACCCCTTGCAGCACTAACTCTTCCAGGACGCTACAATATAGTATGTATGTATGCCCTGGCACACCATTATCATCATTTCATGACCGAAGCAAAACACTTTTTACACTTTTATACTGAAATAAATACACCTACAACTTATTAAATAAAAACATAGAAAAAACTACCAGCAGCGGTAAAGTTTAGATCCATGAAGGAAAGAAGAAAGTGAATGAATGTTTATAACTGAATACATTTACTTATGTATACAAATTTGTCTTCTGCTGTCAACAGAGGAGAAAAAATGCATTTTTAAATAAACACATTATTTATAAAGCAATTTCAAGTATCATTGGCAAATTTTCACCTAGTCCCGGCCTTGGTGTGCTGCCCGCCTTGGCACGCATATATGTGTCCTCTTTTTGGGATTTCAGAATATGGTCAGCCTGGAAATATGCATGATTTTGGAAGAAGAACCGCAGGAAGATGCGTCATAATCCACTCTGGAGTCGATGAATGCATGACTAAAGAATTCAGCAGTGGACAAAGGGAGGATGGAGGGAGATGGACATATTCCTGTTATGGCTTGACAGGTTATTGTTTAAGGCGGGGGTCAGCAAGTGTAGCACTAGTGACTCCCTAGAGCATTTTTTAAAAAGGATTGAAAATGGAAAAAGATGCGGGAAAAATATATATTTTTTGTTTTAGTATGTTTTTTGTTTGAGGACAAACATGGCACAAACTTTCCCAATTGTTAGAAAGCCCACTGTTTAATATGTTTGTGTGTATGCTTCACTGATGAGAGTATTTGGTGAACATTGTTTTGTCCTACTAATTTCGGCGGTTATTGAACCCACCATAGTGTGGACTGTGATGCAACAGTTTGTTTACATGTAAAATCTTCCACTCCTTCTTTGTCTCCTTTTGTCCACCAAAAGTTTTATGCTGTGCGTGAATGCACAAAGGTGAGCTTTGTTGATGTTATTGACTTGTTGGAGTGCTAATCAGACATATTTGGTCAGTGCATGACTGCAAACTAATCAATGCTAACATGCTATTTGGCTAGCTGTATGTACATATTGCATCATTATGCCTTATTTTTAGGTATATTTGAGCTCATCTAATATCCTTTACTTTTGTCCCCTTTGTATATAATTTAGATGTGCATGTCTTGCTTGCCAAAGATTGTAATAAATCTATTAAAAGAAGACAGCCTGGCGTTTCCTTTAACTTGGACACACACATCTATACCTTTGGCCATTAAAAGCCAGTAATTTCCAGGAGTTATCTCACCTTATGAGTAGCCTCTGATTTACTAATGGTTTCTAATGTTGTAAAAATGTGTAAAATAAATGTAAAATTTCAACATTTCTGTCAACGAAGATTTGCTTCAGCCTGCGACACATAGTCATTTTGATAGTAGGCTATTATAGCTAATATAGACACTTACGTCATGTGTTGCCTTCATTATAACACTTATATAAGACTTTTAAAGTAATTTTGATAGTAGGCTATTATAGCTAATATAGACATTGGATGGTCTTCTGCTGGCCCCACTATGGACTGGACTCTCACCGTTATGTGGATCCACTAGGAACTGTACTTAGAGGGGGGGTTACCCACATATGCGATCCTCCCCAAGGTTTCTCATAGTCATTCACATGGACGTCCCTTGTGTGGGCTCTGTGCCGAGGATGTCGTTGTGGCTTGTGCAGCCCTTTGAGACTTTTGTGATTTAGGGCTATATAAATATACATTGATTGATTGATTTATTTATATATATATATATATATATATATATATATATATATATATATATATATATATATATATATATATATATATATATATATATATATATATATACATATATATATATATATATATATATATATATATATATATATATATATATATATATATATATATATATATATATATATGATAACAATATAATATACATCCATAAACGTGGATGCATATGCAAAAGTGCAATATATTTATCTGTACAGTAATCTATTTATTTATATCTGCACCTTATTGCTTTTTTATCCTGCACTACCATGAGCTAATGCAACGAAATTCCGTTCTTATCTGTACTGTAAAGTTCAAATTTGAAAAAGGAAGTGTAAGTCTAAGTCTAACTGCCTTACCCAATGCTTAACCAAAATACAAGATATCCAAAATCAGATAGTTTGTATTCATCCATCGTCTTCTCTCTCCCCCTCCCAGGAGACAGGACATTCCCCACCCCTCCCCCCTCTCACTTCCAAAAGCTTTAAAGTTCTGAAAGTGTGTTTTTGACTTTCTCTTACTCTTTCTCACTCACTCACTCTTTTGCTCTTGTCCTCCTTTCCATTGCAGCATAAAACCTTTCTCCTTTGTAATCTGATGTTTTTTGAGTGCTCAAATAAATACTTAGTTTCCTCTGGATATTTATTTATTTAATTGGAAAATTCCAAAACAGTGTTTGATAATGTGACATGTGTTCATGTCACATGACAAATGTGACTTGTCGTCCCGGAAGACATTCTGGTGTCCATTTCTACCCCTGTTTAGGGTTGAGGTGAGCGGTAGACATTTTACATCCTGTACTGGTTATCAGCCACTCACAGGACACAGATATACAAACATCACATTCACACCTACAAAGCTCTCTAAAATACATCCAAAAACCGCCAATTTACATGCTGTGACCGTCATATCGACCAAACTATATTGTTATTGTAAGAGCTAACTAATAGGAACTACTTTTGATCTTAGCGCCGCTTTCGATACCGTCGATCATAATATTTTATTAGAGCGTATCAAAACACGTATTGGTATGTCAGACTTAGCCTTGTCTTGGTTTAACTCTTATCTTACTGACAGGATGCAGTGCGTCTCCCATAACAATGTGACCTCGGACTATGTCAAGGTAACGTGCGGAGTTCCCCAGGGTTCGGTTCTTGACCCTGCACTCTTTAGTATTTACATGCTGCCGCTAGGTGACATCATACGCAAGTACGGTGTTAGCTTTCACTGTTATGCTGATGACACTCAACTCTACATGCCCCTAAAGCTGACCAACACGCCGGATTGTAGTCAGCTGGAGGCGTGTCTTAATGAAATTAAACAATGGATGTCCGCTAACTTTTTGCAACTCAACGCTAAGAAAACGGAAATGCTGATTATCGGTCCTGCTAGACACCGACATCTATTTAATAATACCACCTTAACATTTGACAACCAAACAATTACACAAGGCGACTCGGTAAAGAATCTGGGTATTATCTTCGACCCAACTCTCTCGTTTGAGTCACACATTAAGAGTGTTACTAAAACGGCCTTCTTTCATCTCCGTAATATCGCTAAAATTCGCTCCATCTTGTCCACTAGCGACGCTGAGACCATTATTCATGCGTTCGTTACGTCTCGTCTCGATTACTGTAACGTATTATTTTCGGGTCTCCCTATGTCTAGCATTAAAAGATTACAGTTGGTACAAAACGCGGCTGCAAGACTTTTGACAAAAACAAGAAAGTTTGATCATATTACGCCTATACTGGCTCACCTGCACTGGCTTCCTGTGCACTTAAGATGCGACTTTAAGGTTTTACTACTTACGTATAAAATACTACACGGTTTAGCTCCAGCCTATCTCGCCGATTGTATTGTACCATATGTCCCGACAAGAAATCTGCGTTCAAAGAACTCCGGCTTATTAGTGATTCCCAGAGCCAAAAAAAAGTCTGCGGGCTGTAGAGCGTTTTCTATTCGGGCTCCAGTACTCTGGAATGCCCTCCCGGTAACAGTTAGAGATGCTACCTCAGTAGAAGCATTTAAGTCCCATCTTAAAACTCATTTGTATAATCTAGCCTTTAAATAGACCCCCCTTTTTTAGACCAGTTGATCTGCCGTTTCTTTTCTTCTCTCCTCTTCTCCCCTGTCCATTGCGAGGGGGAGTTGCATAGGTCCGGTGGCCATGGATGAAGTGCTGGCTGTCCAGAGTCGGGACCCCGGGTGGACCACTAGCCTGTGCATCGGTTGGGGACATCTCTGCGCTGCTGACCCGTCTCCGCTCGGGATGGTTTCCTGCTGGCCCCACTATGGACTGGACTCTCGCTGATGTGTTGGATCCACTGTGGACTGGACTTTCACAATAATATGTCAGACCCACTCGACATCCATTGCTTTCGGTCTCCCCTAGAGGGGGGGGGGTTACCCACATATGCGGTCCTCTCCAAGGTTTCTCATAGTCATTCACCGACGTCCCACTGGGGTGAGTTTTTCCTTGCCCGTATGTGGGCTCTGTACCGAGGATGTAGTTGTGGCTTGTGCAGCCCTTTGAGACACTTGTGATTTAGGGCTATATAAATAAACATTGATTGATTGATTGACTTTTAGTAACACAGCCCCTTGGCCACAGAGATACTCACACTGCACGTCCGACCACTACCGAGAGGTAAACTTGGTACTGAGCTGCTGCTGCGTACTTGCCTCTGAGTTTGGAGATTATACAAGATTATAAATCATACTGTCTTGTATAGTAGAAAGTTGTTGCCATATGCTGAGAAGTTGATCGAATGTGAAATTCAATTCAGACCTGAAGACAGGAAGACGTGGTATTTTTAGGGTTAAAAAATGGACTCGTCACGTTTTTGAGTATGCGTTCCATATTGGTTGTCAAATACGCACTTTATCTTGTGTTAATATTACCGTGAGAAAAAAATAGTCTGTAAAATATCAATAAATTCCATTGACTACAGCTTTGACACCAGTTGCCGCAGGCCTGTCAAACCCACTGCAGTTCGACTATTTATTAGACTTGCTAGTAGAGATGTCCGATAATGGCTTTTTTGCCGATATTCCGATATTGTCCAACTCTTAATTACCGATTCCGATATCAACCGATACCGATATATACAATTGTTTAATTAACACATTATTATGCCTAATTTTGTTGTGATGCCCCGCTGGATGCATTAAACAATGTAACAAGGTTTTCCAAAAATAAATCAACTGAAGTTATGGAAAAAAATGCCAACATGGCACTGCCATATTTATTATTGAAGTCACAAAGTGCATTATTTTTTTTAACATGCCTCAAAACAGCAGCTTGGAATTTGGGACATGCTCTCCCTGAGAGAGCATGGGGAGGGTGAGGTGGAGATGGGCGGGGTTTGGGGGGGCGGTGTTGAGGTGGGGGCGGGGGAGTATTGGGGGTGTATATTGTAGCGTCCTGGATTAGTTAGTGCTGCAGTATTTGTTCTGTTGTGTTTATGTTGTGTTACGGTTCGTATGTTCTCCCGAAACGTGTTTGTCATTCTTGTTTGGTGTGGGTTCACAGTGTGGCGCATATTTGTAACAGTGTTAAAGTTGTTCATAAAGCCGCCCTCAGTGTGACCTGTATGGCTGTTGACCAAGTATGCATTGCATTCACTTGTGTGTGTGAGAAGCCGTAGATATTTTGTGACTAGGCCGGCACGCAAAGGCAGTGCCTTTAAGGTTTATTGGTGCTTTGTACTTCTCCCTAGGTCCGTGTACACAGCAGCGTTTTAAAAAGTTATACATTTTACTTTTTGAAACCGATACCGATAATTTTGAAACCGATACCGATAATTTCCGATTTTAAAGCATTTATCGGCCGATAATATCGGCAGTCCGATATTATCGGACATCTTTACTTGTTAGCGCACTTTTTTTCGAAGCATCATTTAGCAACTTTACTTATGTTGTTATAATAATGATGTTGTGTCCTCAGAACACTAGTTATGTATCTAACTTGTTAAACATAAACACTACACTTTAAGATATTGACACTACAGGGGTCACCTACGGTTAGCTGGTGATTCAGTAACTCACTAAAGAGTCAAGTGATATTTTCTGCAACTCCTAATAGTTAAATAAGTGTTGAATTCTGACATTATGCTAATATTTAATGACAAATGATCACAATATAGCATGACGACCATGGCCGCAGTATATCTAATTTAAATGTAGCCAGTCATATAAATAAAAGACAAAAATCTAACCTTTTACAAAGTACAGTAGTTCTCATACCGATGAAACTTGAAGACACCTTCTCTACCATGAAGCTGCACACTAAAATTGAACTCTTAAGCAGAAGATTTGTCTGTTTAATTTGTATTCTTTTAAGTTAAGCAGGAAATATCTCTATCTAGAAAAACAATATTTAGGTGGGGGGTTGACCATTTTGAAAATAAATGGAAAGTGCCACTCTACATAGCAACTGACGCTGTGGTCAAAGATGGAATTGCCACAAAACACATTTTAAGATATTCAACAATCTACTACCATCTGACAGCTAAAGTGGATAGTACGGGCATCAAAATCATCACAATAATACTGAGACATGAGAGAGAGAAGGGATTGATTTTTCCGACATTTCCTGAAGTTTTCATTTAAATCTATCCAATCTGCTGTTAGACAGACAAACAAAACCTGGCAAAAACAAAACCTCATTGGTCTACGTCCTACAAGGCAAAATTGCCGCCTTCATCTGGAAAGTTTCCAAGACGGCCCATAAAGACGGTCAGAAGTTGTCATGTTTTAATTCACATTTTTTTCCAATAACAACTTGTGGTCTAAATTGATTTGGTATCCATGTTTTCAGTAGGAAATGCGCCAGGTGGCAGTGCGGCCCAAAAAAAAGTTTGGTGACACTGCACTGCAGGGAACACAGGTAATATGAGAAGCTACTTGATAAACCGTCACCCGGAAAATAAATTTGATGCCAACGAGGCCAAGCATCAAATTGTGAGGTATTTACATTATTAAACGTCAAATTGTCAGGTAACTTTTTGTGAGAATAATTTTTCAAAGTGATATAAGATGTCCACTACAAAGGACACTGTTTTTCTGTAGTAAAAGTTGAAAGACACTAACATGACCATTATTGGTTTACATTTGTTTTACTGGAGGTTTATATTGTCAGTTTAAAGACACTTAAAGGCCTACTGAAACCCACTACTACGACCACGCAGTCTGATAGTTTATATATCAATGATGAAATCGTAACATTGCAACACATGCCAATACGGCCGGGTTAACTTATAAAGTGCAATTTTAAATTTCCCGCTAAACTTCCGGTTGAAAACGTCTATGTATGATGACGTATGCGCGTGACGTCAATCGTTGAAACGGAAGTATTCGGACACATTGTATCCAATACAAAAAGCTCGGTTTTCATCGCAAAATTCCACAGTATTCTGGACATCTGTGTTGGTGAATCTTTTGCAATTTGTTTAATGAACAATGAAGACTGCAAAGAAGAAAGCTTTAGGTGGGATCGGTGTATTAGCGGCTGGCTGCAGCAACACAACCAGGAGGACTTTGACTTGGATAGCAGACGCGCTATCCGACGCTAGCCGCCGACCGCATTGATGATCGGGTGAAGTCCTTCGTCGCGACGTCGATCGCTAGAACGCAGGTGAGCACGGGTGTTGATGAGCAGATGAGGGCTGGATGGCGTAGGTGGATAGTTAATGTTTTTAGCATAGCTCTGTGAGGTCCTGTTGCTAAGTTAGCTTCAATGGCGTCGTTAGCAACAGCATTGTTAAGCTTCGCCAGGCTGGAAAGCATTAACCGTGTAGTTACATGTCCATGGTTTAATAGTATTGTTGATTTTCTGTCTATCCTTCCAGTCAGGGGTTTATTTCTTTTGTTTCTATATGCAGTTAAGCCCGATGCTATCACGTTAGCTCCGTAGCTAAAGTGCTTCGTCGATGTATTGTCGTGGAGATAAAAGTCACTGTGAATGTCCATTTCGCGTTCTCGACTCTCATTTTCAAGAGGATATAGTATCCGAGGTGGTTTAAAATACAAATCCGTGATCCACAATAGAAAAAGGAGAGAGTGTGGAATCCAATGAGCCAGCTTGTACCTAAGTTACGGTCAGAGCGAAAAAAAGATGTGTCCTGCACTGCACTCTAGTCCTTCACTCTGACGTTCCTCATCCACAAATCTTTCATCCTGGCTCAAATTAATGGGGTAATCGTCGCTTTCTCGGTCCAAATCGCTCTCGCTGCTGGTGTAAACAATAGGGAAATGTGAGGAGCCTTTCAACCTGTGACGTCACGCTACTTTCGGTACAGGCAAGGCTTTTTTTATCAGCGACCAAAAGTTGCAAACTTTATTGTCGATGTTCTCTACTAAATCCTTTCAGCAAAAATATGGCAATATCGCGAAATGATCAAGTATGACACATATAATGAATCTGCTATCCCCGTTTAAATTTAAAAAATTCATTTCAGTAGGCCTTTAATTGAAACTATATTTAAATAAATAAATAATCATATATATATATATATATATATATATATATATATATATATATATATATATATATATATATATATATATATATATATATATATATATATATATGTATATATATATATATATATATATATATATATATATATACATATATATATATATATATATATATATATATACATATATATATATATATATACATATATATATGTTGTAGTAATAATATCATTTTCATTATTTGTGTGTTCAATTACAGTAGTTGTGTTTATCCTAAACATTCTTGCCACTTCATTTTACACACTATACATTTTTAAGTCCTTTACGGCTTAATACCGTAATATAATTGTACCGTGAGATTTTCGTCAAGTTTCATGTGTCAGGTAAACCGCGATGAACGGGGTAGTGTCAATCTCCTTCCTACCATATTTTATTTTGTTCATTTTGTTATTTTGCACAAAAGCATTGAATACTGAATAATTATTTTCCCATGTATTTGTACTAGGCCTGCACATCTAATCAAATTCTGGTTGAAGTCAAATAGTTAAAAAATACAGTATGTGTGTGTAGACTGTCAGTCATTGGGTCATATGATCCAAAAAGATTTACATTCAGCCTTTGCAGATAGTATAAAACTCCTTTCACATAAGTAAAAAAGGCAAAATAATCAGGTCGACCAGACCCACAAGGTATCCCCTATTTATTTATTTGTTTCAGAGAGTTGGCAGCCTTTACTGAGGAGGGATGATTATGCTGAATTTACCCACTGAAGGTAGAGTACAAATCGAGTGCTGAAAGTCGGCATCCGAGTCAGAGTGTACATTGTAAGTCACTGTTGTATTATGTTCGTATTAGCTTCTGGCTTCTAAAACTTGTAGCCCATGTATTCAGGCTCAAAGAGATAAGGTTCTGGATCATCGTCCGTCCCAAAGTAGTCGTTGTTAGCTTTCACAAAGTCTGCCGTGATTAGTAGAGGTTGTTATTGTAGATGTAAAATAAATGTGCCCAGTAAAGAAGTTAATGTAAGGCTTAAAATGACTAAAATACTTGAATATTACATGTCATCATGAATATGTATGTAACTACATTACATACACACTTACATGGTGTATATAAAACGTTGTTGGAGGTTTTTAGAGGGATTTTTTAGGCAAAATAAGTCAATCCCCATTACCAGCAGTTGTTTACTGTTTAGAATGCACAGAAAAGAGACATGTGTTCGAGACTCACATAGGGATTGTGGATGATGGCCAAAATTTCAACAAAGTGCAGTTCATCTTTAAGTGCTGGGCTGCACTAAGAATTGACAGGCCGTGGCTTTTCGCTCACTAGCTTGACTTAATGCACTTACATTGCAAAAGTTTCCAATCCCCCCCACCACCCGCCAGCACCACCACCACACCCCACTTGGATTATTTCAGTCCTGTATTGCTTTTATAAATTACATTATTGATAATGTAATTTGACAAATTTTATGTCAAAGAGATGTTGGTCTGATGAGACAATAATGTTGATTTTGTGTGCAAAATATCTGCAAACCTTTGACAATAATCTTTCTAGACCTGCAAGAAAACTAATCCTTGACTCATTCTCAATGCATTCTAACAGTTGATTTTTATTTGGTGTGGGTTTATTATGTGCCTACATTTTGGGATCACCCCACTGAACAAGAGGGTTCCTTCCCTCCACCTTCGGGTTGGGAAAAGGGTCCCGACTGTCATACACCAAACAGCAGTTTTGAGTACCAACTTTCTTGGGAGTCTTTCACAGGGGTACTGGAGAGTACTCCCACTAGTGACTCCATAGGTCCACTGCGAGACTTGAACAGGGGCGTGATTGGGAGGAACAGCCTCCCCAATCCAAACCTATTCGGTGTTATTTATTCGACTTCTGTTCTAATCACAGTTTGGCCATAACAAACATCATGTTTGAACATAAGGATATCCATAAGTGCACCTGGCACCAGGACACCCTAGGCCGCAGGTCTATGATCAGCGTTGTAGTCATATCAACAGATCTGACAGATCTTTGCACAGGCGGGTGAAGAGAAAAGTTTAGCTATTAACTGACCACCACCTGGAGATAATCCAAAACTATGGCAGAGCACATGGTTCACCAAAAACATGGCTTACACCGAGCATACCCGATGCTAGCATGGATTGCTGACATGTGACTGACTGCATGCACTGAAACATCACGAGTGGCGATGCCGGCTGCACTGATTATTTCACATTTACTAAAGCAGCCAGCCAGTCTCTGCCAAGCGTGCTCATGCTAACCCAAGAGCCAGTATCAGCTCCCCGGCTTCCCAAAGTCCAGCTCACACCAGTACCGGCAGCCGGCTGCTCAAGACTCCGTCTCCAAGTCCTGTTGCTAAGCCACGCCAGCTCAAGGCTTTAATGCCACCCATTCCTGTTCCACGTCGGTGCTTTGGAGGAACTGCAACGACCCTCCTCCAAGCCTCCCTCCCTCTATTCCCGCTCCAGGTGACCCTGCCGGTCTACAGCTCATTGCTCCGGCCAGGGAGGACATCTGGAAGCCGCCTCTTAAGTGGGTGTGGAGTACTGCTACTCAGTGCCTACATTTTGGGGTCGCCGCCCACCTCTATCTAAGCTGGGTCATTGCTCGCTGCTCTTCCTGCTCATCTGCCCATGACGTTGTCGCCTGCTCTTTCAGTGAGTCTGTCCATAGAGTCCGTCTTCGCCCGCTGCAGAAGTAACCACCTGTTGCTCGCCTTCTTCACCTGCTACAGAATCTCCCATCTGGCGCTCGCCTTTCTCGACGGTCGTAGATGTGGTCATTCCACAAGCGCCCTCTGCGCCATGCCCAGGACCTGTGCAGAGATCTCCGCTCCTGCTAGAAAAGCCATGCTGTCCGTGTACATACGCCTCCTCATCAGGCATAGAAATGGCCATTGCATGGATTGCCTCTGCAACAACAGCAGCAACGCCCAAGACCTGGGCGTGGACCTCCACTGCTGCTGGAGCGTTAATCCCCATGCTTAGGTCGTAGGTTTCAAAACTCTAAACTCAGCTAAACAGTTCATCTCATCCCCAAAACTGTTTCATAATAAACTGTTTCATACATTCACTTAGACCTCAATGGGAGGTTTATGTAAAAAAATAATTGAATAATTTAGATAATTCAAATGTGTAATATTTGTCCGGATTAGTGCATCAACTGTTCACTGCTGCCCAATGACATTTCTTCTCTGCATGTACTTTTTTGCCAGGTTCAATACTGTTTGGGATTACGTACAGTACTCTTTTTATTTATTGTTATCATCAATGATTTTATAGAATTTTGTAAAGATTTAAAAATGTGGCTGAAGCACAAATCCCTTAGCATTCGGTTTTGATTATGTTTTTGACCGTTTTGCACAAACGAATGTATCATTGGAAAAGTATTATATTTTGTCGGTGCTGAAGTACCAACTAAGAAAAGACTACTTGAATTTTGGTGACAAAAAATGCATTTTGTGTGAAAGCAATGAAAAGGTTGGTCCACATGGACATCTTGCTTTGCAGACTGTGTTGCTGTAAAAGTTTTGAACATGTGACTTCTGTTCATCTAATGCTTGTTAACACTTAGACTTAGACTTAGACAAACTTTATTGATCCACAAGGGAAATTGTTCCACACAGTAGCTCAGTTACAAAGGATGGTACGAGTAAGGATGGGAAGGATAATGCAGGTATAAAGTAGACTAAAAATGTACCATAGTAGCAATAGAAAATATAACATATATGTAATATTTACATATTATATATACGGTATATAATATCTAGTGATATATTATATTATTATGTTATATTATATTTGTATATAATATATACAATATTAAACAAATCCCAATTACCATGTACAATATTACAGTATATGTAACAGAAAAACACATGAAAAATTAAAATATAAATCGCTCATTTTCTTAATCACTTGACAGCACTCAGCATAACGTGCATATTTTCATTATAATCTGCACTTACAGAAATATTTGTGTTAATGATAATCACATTTCTTTCCTGAAAATGCAATCATGCTTGAGATGATAATATTTGTAATTTACTTTTGATAATGAAATCAAGCTTGTTTATCATCCAGAGTGACATTTTCCAACTTGCATTATCTGCTGTGCAATTGGGTGTGTGCGTGTGCGTGTGTGTGGTTGTGTGTTGGGCCCTAATGGCTATATTAGTGTGCAGTGAAGACACAAGCGTCTTTGTGTTGGCTCCGTGTGACTGCAGTCATGACGGAGTCCAGTTTTCACGCTTGCATTCCTTGACTGGTCATATTGGAACAACAACTCACATGACTCTTTTCTAGAGACCTGCAACACCTTTCATGTTTTTACAAAGACCTGAGCAAAACTTTATATAATATTTCACGCCAGGAAGTAGACCTACCCTAGTCGATCTTCTTCGTTCTTGCGCAGGTTAAAGTCTCGTTGAATCACGTCCCACACATGTTTGGCTTCTTCGTCCGTCAAACGAGTCAAATCCAGTTTCCGCTCCATAATGACTCCTCTCTGAGCAGGCAAGAAGCAAGTCAGTGGGGGAGCAACAATACCCTTTATTATAGTTTTATTACTAAATAGATGTCAACAATAATACAAAATCAAATTGATTTAAAATGTTGGAAGTAATTGTAAAACTTTGACATCTTTCAAAAGAAAATAGCCCCAGTAGAAAACAATAACAAGTATATAATATATGAAAATTCAACTTTATAGCGTATTTACATATCATTAATCATCTATATCCTTACTTATCAAATGAACACTTAACAAACATTTGATCCAAAAAAGGATCTTTGTTATTTAAAAAGTTGATTTTGTGATGACATGAAAAATAATCCAAAAGTAACAAAGGTCAACATAGTATTATTATACTTTTTTATTCAAAGTTAAATAGAATAAGTTTGTTGTGTAAAAAAAAAAAAAAAAAGGGAAGAGAAAACTCACCTCTGTGTTACTGCTGGAAGACTCAGGATTGAAGTGAGAATATCAGCTGCTCGCTGGTTCACATGCTACTGACATCATCACCATCACTCACAATAAATACTTTGTTTGCTGTCAAGATCAGGTATTACCACCGCCCTCTAAAAAGGAAATAAACATTCATTTTAAGACTGTCTGGTAGAATACAGTAATAAGTACAGTATTTGATTCTTGTTTTTGTTTTTTTGTGTACCCTTACGAGACATGTTCTGGTACATTTGCTTTAAGAGAGACAATTAACTATCATTAAATAGTTTATGATTTAATAAGTATTTGATTCCATTTAGTGCTGTCAAATGATTGTTTTAATCAAATTAATCACACTTGAAATTTGATTATGTCTGATTAATCACAGCTAATTACTTGCTTGCATAATTTAAATTAACTTTTCAAAAATATATATATATATTTTAACACAAATGCAATGTTTTTGTACTTTTTTTATGTTTTACTTGAATATTTCTGTCATGTACAGCGATCACAACATAAAATAGTTTATTTAAAATGTATATATATATTTTAACACAAATGCAATGTTTTTGTACTTTTTTTATGTTTTACTTGAATATTTCTGGCATGTACAGCGATCACAACATTAAATAGTTTATTATTTAAAAAACAAACAAATATTTTAACACAAATGCAATGTTTTTGTCAGAATGTCATACATGATTTTTTTTTTATGTTGTACTTGAATATTTTTGGCATATACAGCGATCACAACATTAAATAGATTATGATTTAATAAGTATTTGATTATATTGATTCCATACACAAATGCAATGTTTTTGTTTGAATGTCAAACATGAAAAAAAAAATTATGTTTTACTTTAATATTTTTGGCATGTACAGCTATTACAACATTAATTAGTTTATTTAATAAGTATTTGATTCCACATAGTGCTGTCAAATGAATATTTTTTTATCAAATTAATCACACTTGAAATGTGATTATGTCTGATTAATCGCAGCTAATTAGTTGGTTGCATAATTTGAATTAACTTTTGAGAAGAAAAAAAACAAATATTTGAACACGAATGCAATGTTTTTGTCAGAATGTCATACATGAACTTTCTTTTTTATGTTTTACTTGAATATTTTTGGCATGTACAGCGATCAAACATCTTTTGTAGTTGTAGTACTTTTAGTTTCTTGTAGCTGTAGTACTTGTAGTTGCAGTTTCTTGTAGTAGAACTTGCAGTAGTGTACTTGTAGATGTTTGCATTTTCATTACTGTACATGTTGCAGTGTACTAGTAGTGTACCCCGCCTTCTACCCGGATGCAGCTGAGATAGACTCCAGCCACCTCCTGACCCCGAAAGGGACAAGCAAGTGGTAGAAAATGAATGGATGGATGGATGTAGTAGTATACTTGCAGTTTCTTGTCGTTGTTTACTTGTAGTTTATTTTAGTTGTGTACTTGTAATTGAAGTACTTGTAGTTTGTACTTAGTTTCTTGTAGTTTTAGATTTTGTAGTAGTGTACCGTAGTTTTGTGTAGTTGTAGCACTTGTAGTAGTGTATTTGCAGTTTCTTGTTGGAGTATACTTGTAGTTGTGTACTTACGTAATGTAGTTTCTTGCAGTTGTAATACTTGTAGTATAGTGTACCTGTAATTTCTTGTAGTTAATGTACTTGTAGTAATGTAACTTGTAGTTTAGTGTAGTTGTAGTACAAACCTCGTTTCCATATGAGTTGGGAAATTGTGTTAGATGTAAATATAAACAGAATACAATGATTTGCAAATACTTTTCAACCCATATTCAATTGAATGCACTGCAAAGACAAGATATTTGATGTTCAAACTCATAAACTTTATTTTTTTTTTGCAAATAATAATTAACTTAGAATTTCATAGCTGCAACACGTGCCAAAGTAGTTGGGAAAGGGCATGTTCACCACTGTGTTACATGGCCTTTCCTTTTAACAACACTCAGTAAACGTTTGGGAACTGAGGAGACACATTTTTGAAGCTTCTCAGGTGGAATTCTTTCCCATTCTTGCTTGATGTACAGCTTAAGTTGTTCAACAGTCCGGGGGTCTCCGTTGTGATATTTCCCATTTTCAATGGGAGACAGGTCTGGACTACAGGCCTTTTCAACTTTGCGCCTATAACAATCCGGATGGATCTTTTCCTCTTTGGTCCGAAGGACACGACGTCCACAGTTTCCAAAAACAATTTGAAATGTGGACTCGTCAGACCACAGAACACTTTTCCACTTTGTATCAGTCCATCTTAGATGAGCTTAGGCCCAGCGAAGCCGACGGCGTTTCTGGGTGTTGTTGATAAACGGTTTTCGCCTTGCATAAGAGAGTTTTAACTTGCACTTACAGATGTAGCGACCAACTATAGTTACTGACAGTGGGTTTCTGAAGTGTTCCTGAGCCCATGTGGTGATATCCTTTGCACACTGATGTCGCTTGTTGATGCAGTACAGCTAGAGGAATCGAAGGTCACGGGCTTAGCTGCTTACGTGCAGTGATTTTTCCAGATTCTCTGAACCCTTTGATGATATTACGATCCGTAGATGGTGAAATCCCTAAATTCCTTGCAATAGCTGGTTGAGAAACGTTGTTCTTAAACTGTTCAACAATTTTCTCAGGCATTTGTTGACAAAGTGGTGACCCTCACTCCATCCTTGTTTGTGAATGACTGAGCATTTCATGGAATCTACTTTTATACCCAATCATGGCACCCACCTGTTCCCAATTAGCCTGCACACCTGTGGGATGTTCCAAATAAGTGTTTGATGAACATTCCTCAACTTTATCAGTATTTATTGCCACCTTTCCCAACTTCTTTGTCACGTGTTGCTGGCATCAAATTCTAAAGTTAATGATTATTTGCAAAAAAAAATGTTTTTATCAGTTTGAACATCAAATATGTTGTCTTTGTAGCATATTGCTAGTATATTGGGACGGCGTGGCGAAGTTGGTAGAGTTGCCGTTCCAGCAATCGGAAGGTTGCTGGTTACTGGGGTTCAATCCCCACCTTCTACCATCCTAGTCACGTCCGTTGTGTCCTTGGGCAAGACACTTCACCTTTGCTCCTGATGGCTGCTGGTTAGCGCCTTGCATGGCAGCTCCCGCCATCAGTGTGTGAATGTGTTTGTGAATGGGTGAATGTGGAAATACTGTCAAAGCGCTTTGAGTTCCTTGAAGGTAGAAAAGCTCTATACAAGTATAACCCATTTATCATTTATTATTTATCATATTCAATTGAATATGGGTTGAAAAGGATTTGCAAATCATTGTATTCCGTTTATATTTACATCTAACACAATTTCCCAACTCATATGGAAACGGGGTTTGTACTTGTAGTAGTGTAATTGTAGTTGTAGTACTTGTAATATTGTACTTGTAGTTTCTTGTAGATGGTCAGCTGGGTTGAAAACATGTCAGGAAGGATTTTGGAGTGAGAAACATTACACAACAGAATGTTTGCACCTCCATGTTTGAGAGTAGTTAAAGTTAAAGTTAAAGTACCACTGATAGTCACACACACACACTAGGTGTGGTGAAATTACCCTCTGCATTTGACCCATCCCCTTGTTCACCCCCTGGGAGGTGAGGGGAGCAGTGAGCAGCAGCGGTGGCCGCGCTCGGGAATCATTTTGGTGATTTAACCCCCAATTCCAACTCTTGATGCTGAGTGCCAAGCAGGTGATGATCAATATTTCATTTCATTTTATGCCAAACACTTCCATTGTGCTGTCATGTGACTAGGGGTGTAACCCACCTCCTGCCTAAAGTCAGCTGTGATATATGGAGGTTAAGTTGTGTCTTTACCAATGCTATGTAGTGCTGCATAAACTGCCTCTTTGCCACAGCTTTACAAGACCTGTGTCACGTGACTGCAAACGTGACACCTCATTGGCTTGTTCTGAGACACGATCGCTTGCTTCAGTCTTAATTTACCAGAAGTGGGTTGAGAGTTTATATATATATACAGTGCAGGCCAAAAGTTTGGACACACCTTCGCATTCAATGTGTTTTCTTTATTTTCATGACTATTTACATTGTAGATTGTCACTGAAGGCATCAAAACTACAAATGAACCCATGTGGAGTTATGTACTTCACAAAAAAAGGGGAAATAACTGAAAACATGTTTTATATTCTAGTTTCTTCAAAATAGCCACCCTTTGCTCTGATTACTTTTTCGCACACTCTTGACATTCTCTCGATGAGCTTCAAGAGGTAGTCACCTGAAATGGTTTTCACTTCACAGGTGGGCTTGAAGCTCATCGAGAGAATTCTGAGAGTGTGCAAAGCAGTAATCAGAGCGAAGGGTGGCTATTTTGAAGAAACTAGAATATAAAACATGTTTTCAGTTATATCACCTTTTTTTGTGAAGTACATAACTCCACATGTGTTCATTCGTAGTTTTGATGCCTTCAGTGACAATCCACAATGTAAATAATCATGAAAATAAAGAAAACACATTGAATGAGGAGAAGGTGTGTCCAAAATGTCGGCCTGTACTGTATATATTTCTGTACTGAATATGTATAAATTGAATTTTAAAACACTGTATTTCAATAAACTGACTTTTTGGACACATGTTTTACTCACAAAATTGTATTAACTGAAATTGTCAGAATAATTTGATGTAGCAGAATTAATTTCACAAAATTCAAACACTAAAAAATTCAGTCACATAAATTCAGTGTCAAAAAAATATATAAATATAAAATATAAATTAACCTATAGAGATAGACCCCAGCTTACCAAGACCCTAATGACTACAGGTGCTATGAAAA
>NC_084737.1:54188773-54211273 GCF_033978785.1 Entelurus aequoreus
ACGCAGGGGGGACAAAGATATGGACGCAGGTCTGCCGGTAGGCCATCTGAGCCCACCTACACCAGTTCACAGCTCCAGGGCATGAGAGACACAGTGAAATGCAAGTACTGTGGCACAAGGCACAAACGTGGGCGAGACCAGTGCCCTGCATTTGGTAAATCCTGCCGCTCTTGTGGCACTGCCAACCATTTTGCCAAAGTATGCATGAAGAGGGGTCAGCACGCACGCCAGTTGAACGCTGTGGATGACCCGTCGACAGGGGAACAGGAGGACATTGATGGAGATGAGAGAGATGTGTACACAGCAGAGAGCGTGGGAGCTGTGAACACGCAAGGGAAGAAGTGGTTTGTCAATCTGCCACTGCAACAGGGGGTCCAGAGGTGCCAGCTCGACTCTGGAGCCACCTGCAATGTGATTAGCATGAAGGACAAGATGAGACTAGCGCCCAGAACGCCTCTTCAGAAGAGTCTCACCAGATTGAAGCTGTACAACAGTGAGTGGATGAACTCGCTGGGGTTGTACAGCACACAGTGTGTCATTAGGGGCAGAACACACAAGCTGGACTTTGAGGTTGTGCATACAGGCCAGAGGCCCTTGCTTTCAGGGGAGACATGTGAGAGACTGGGTCTGATACGATTCACCATTCCTGAGGAGCTATATAAAGTGGAACACTGCAGGATGGGAGACCTGACCAAAGAGCGTCTCATCAACACATACCACAATGTGTTCACCAACCCAGTTGAGTCCCTGCCTGGTGATGTTCACTTTGAGCTGGACAGCAGTGTGGCGCCTGTGCAGTGTTCCCCCAGGAATGTTCCAGTGGCCCTCAAGGCAGCTGTTAAAGCACAGCTCGATCAATACAAAAAGGATGGACATTTAACCACAGTCACACAGCCCACAGACTGGATCAGCAATCTGGTCATAGTGAAAAAAACGGATAAATTGAGACTACACATTGACCCAAAGCCACTCAACCGAGCCCTGAAACGGTCCCACTACCTCATGCCCACTTTAGATGACGTGTTGTACAAGCTGCCAAAGGCGCGTATATTCACGCTGGTGGATGCGTGTGATGCATTCCTGCAGTGCCGACTGGATGAGGAGAGTAGCCTGATGACAACGTTCTGGACACCATGGGGCAGAAAACGGTGGCTGAAGCTCCCCTTTGGTGTGTCAGTTGCTCCGGAACTGTACCAGAGAAAGCAACATGAGCTCCTAGCTGGATTAACTGGGATTGAGCCCATAGCCGATGATATCCTCATAGTTGGCTGCGGGGATACGGATGATGAGGCCAACCGCGACCATGACACAAACCTAATTTCCCTAATGGACAAATGCAGAGAAGTTAAGCTCAGGCTGAGCCTGAAAAAGTTGCAGTTCCGAGTGAAGGAGGCCCGTTTCCACGGCCACATACTGTCTGCCGAGGGCCTCAAGGCTGACCCTGACAAGGTCAGGGCGGTTCTGGACATGCCGAACCCCACAGACGCTAAAGGGGTCCAGCGGTGATTGGGCTTTGTGAACTATCTTTCCAGATTTATGCCCCGCCTGTCAGAGGTATGTGAACCATTGAGGAGGCTGCTAGACAAGACGTGACGTGGCACTGGCTGCCAAAACATGATGCTGCCATGAAGGAAATGAAGACACTGGTCACAGTAGTACCGGTCTTGCGTTATTATGACGCCATCAAGCCAGTCACCATACAGAGCGACTCCAGTCAGACAGGCCTGGGCTGCTGTCTGCTACAGGAAGGGCAGCCTGTCACTTTTGCCTCCCGCGCCCTGACCCAGACGGAACAAAACTACGCACAGATAGAAAAGGAGTGCCTGAGCATCGTGTTCGCCTGTCAACGCTTCCACTACTACCTATATGGACGGGGTGATGTGACAGCAGAGACCGACCACCACCCTTTAGTGTCCATCTTCAGTAAGCCCCTCCTCAGCGCGCCCAAGCGCCTACAGAGCATGCTCCTGACACTTCAGAATTACTGCCTTATGGTGGTGTACAAGCCAGGCCCTGGAATGTACATAAGTGACACGCTTAGTAGAGCCACCACCCCGCCACGGCAAACAGACACACTGTATCGACGAGAAATGGTCTGCAGCATGCAACAGGAGCAGTGTGACGCAGCGGCCATTCAGCAGGCAGACTACCTTAATGTCAGCAGCCAACGCTTGGCACAGATCCCAGCACACACAGAGGAGGATGTGTGTCTCCAAACGCTCAAGGCAGTCGTACTGCAGGGATGGCCAGAACACAAAGAGGAGGCCCCCGTACTCATCAGGGACTACTGGGCCATCAGAGATTAAATAAGCACACAGGATGGCGTGCTTTTCAGAAGCCAGCGCGTCATCATTCCGAAAGCCATACGTCCGGAAATGCTGAGGAGGATCCACTACAATCATGTGGGTGGCGAAGCATGCTACAGACATGCCCGCGATACATTGTACTGGCCCGGCATGCAAGGGGAAGTCAAAGACTATGAACAGCAGTGCTCTGTGTGTAACGAGTATGCGCATGAACAACAAAAATAGACCATGATGTCACACCCGCTCCCCACACGTCCATGGCAGCTGGTAAGCATGGACTTGTACAGCTACGCAGCACAGAACTTTTTGCTCGTGGTGGACCACTACTCTGACTTCTGGGAGATCGACCTGCTCCCTGACTTGTCGGCCGACACCACAATCCGACGAATCAAGGCACAGTTTGCATGTTATGGCGTCCCGGACAGAGCCATTTCAGTTGGGGGAAGCCAGTTTGCGTGCAGTGAATTCCGGGCATTTGCAAGGGAGTGGGGCTTCCAACATGTCATGTCCTCACCGCGGCACCCAAAAGCTAATGGCAAAGCAGAGTCAGCAGTAAAGATTGTGAAAGGCTTGTGCAAAAAGGCAGACCGTGCCAAAGAGGACCCCTGGAAGGCCATTCTGCATTGGTGAAACACGCCCACTGAGGGCATAAATTGCAGCTCAGCACAGCGGCTCATGTCACGAAGGCTGAGAACACTTCTTCCGGTGGCCAACCAGCTCCTTGCACCTCAGGTCATCGCAGGGGTTTCCAACAAGCTGAGGGGGAAGCATCAGGCGGCAAAGTTAGTGTATGACAAATCGGCGAGGGATCTGCCGGAGCTGAACGTCGGCCAGCCCGTCAGAATGAAGCCGCTCCCGGGAGACAGGACGGGGAGATGGAGGAGAGGGGTGTGCCTGCAGCAGTTGGGACTCCGGTCCTATCTGGTCGACGTAGAGGGGACCACATATCGACGCAACAGAATTGATCTTCGACCGGCCGAGGCAAGCCCTGCCCAACCGCTGGCTCGACCAGAATTGACCCCAGAGCAGCCTGCGAGTGGAGGTGGCAACAGAGACAGTGTTGGCGGTGCTGGGGAGTCTCCAAGGTCTTCACCGGCCCCAAGGTCACCGCCGTCTTCTCCACAGGCCAGAGACACACCGCGCCGTGTGCTACAGGGCCAGACTTTCTCCCGGAGTGGGAGGCTGATTAAGCCTCCTGACAGACTTGACCTCTAGGTCACATATGGACTGTGACACACACACACACACATACACTCACACACACACACGCATACACACACACACACACACACACACACACACACACACACACTGCCATACACTCGAATAAAACATGCATGGACTGTTTGCACTTTCAAACACACATGGGCTGTGAATTTTGTTAAAAAAAATTTAAAAAAAGAACTGACTGTTGTAACAATAAAAAAAAAAGTGATGTTCTGATTGATGGTGATTTGATGACAGGTGTGTTCTTATTCTGCTACTATGTAGTGTTACGTTCTATTGCTATATATTTAATATCTGGTATTGGATGTTGAACCAGGTATTGCTATCTGAGGTTGAATCTGGTGTTACTAGTATGTTGATGGTCTACAGTTGATTTACAGGCAGCATTGTTCCAGTGTGGATACTTTACTGAAGGAAGGGAGATGTTACAGGGTGATTGTATTGACATAGTGCGCCACTATGTGGCAGCCACGTTGACCTCACCTATAACATATCCCTGCGTCACGTGTGTATACCTCCGTTGTACTTACTACATGCAGCCTGAATACACGGTACTGAGAAACAGCAGGACTCTTGTCATCTTTATAATGCACCGCACCATATAACAACCTGCTGCGAAGCGGGGTGTGCCAGTTAGTCCGATGTTGATGTGATAAAACTTATTTCTTGTTTGGAAGATACATACACAATTGTAACTGTTATTTCTTCCTGCACATAATAAATATGTAAAACGTGTTTGGATGTATTCATTCATGTAACATTGTCATTAAATGTAATATTGCCTGACAAAAAGTGATTCGACGTAATATTTTGATATTTACACATCACATATTTACACACGCGCATCTGACTAGAATACCCTTATGAGCATTACATATATCAACAATAAGTACCTACTGTACTGTTTACTTGTTGAAATACCCTTTTTAGAGCAAATATCTACCCAAATGGCTACTTGGTTGCTGCCAAAAATGTATTTCTAGTAATATTTTGACACATCTTATCTCTGCATATCCTACTAGAATACTCTTATTAGCATTACATATACTGTATATAAATCAAGTACCTACAGTACTGTTTATTTGTAGAAATACCCTTTTTGGAGCAAATATCTACCCATATAATTTATATGTGTATATATAATATAATATAATATAATATAATATAATATAATATAATATAATATAATATATATATATATATATATATATATATATATATATATATATATATATATATATATATATATATATATAATATACATATTACGTATAAGCATGTATATATATATATGTATTATATATTACTGTAACTTGTTCTTAAAAATAGTAGTTATTTTGTATGTAAAATTTAGTAATTTAGTGTTTGTGTGTATATATGTATACTGTATATATGTATGTGTGTTTCTTCCTATACAGTATACATGTATATATGTATGTGTGTGCGTGTATATACTGTATATATCTGTATATACATATATATATATATATATATATATATATATATATATATATATATATATATATATATATATATATATATATATATATATATATATATATATATATATATATATATATATATATATATCCCTTGTATTATGTTAAGGGTCAATATATACACATATAAATTATATGGGTAGATATTTGCTCTAAAAAGGGTATTTCTACAAGTAAACAGTACAGTAGGTAGTTGATGTTGATATATGTAATGCACATAAGGGTATTCTAGTCAGATGCGCGTGTGTAAATATGCGATGTGTAAATATCAAAATATTACGTCGAATCACTTTTTGTCAGGCAATATTACATTTAATGACAATTTTACATGAATGAATACATCCAAACACGTTGTACATATTTATTACGTGCAGGAAGAAATAACAGTTACAATTGTGTGTGTATCTTCCAAACAAGAAATAAGTTTTATCACATCAACATCGAACTAACTGGCACACCCCGCTTCGCAGCAGGTCCGCAAGCCACGCCCACCCCCCACAGCCACAGAAGAGGAAACTGTCCTTTTCCGGGCACGATAAAGTCTTAAATAATGTCAAACACGTAGCGTTACAATAACCAGGAAGATAAAGTGTTTGTGTCACACCTACTAATCAGGCATTCACATTTTGCAACAACACACATGGGGGAAAGTCCTAATTGGAAATACAGCCAAATTAACTCCTAAACTGCCATTTTAACACACACCAAACCATGCGCACGCATCCAATGCAAACGAGGAATCGTCGAACAAAAAGCGTTATTTGTTTCAGCGAGCTTCAGACTGGAACTTCAGCTTCCAGGAGGAGAGTATGGGCCTGATTCCTCTCCTGATGTCCTCTCGGACCACTGTCCTTAAATACCTTTTACATGAAGACCTTTACTCTTTGTAATTCTAGCCTTAGGGCCGGCTAGTCTGGACAAAGCCCAGTTTGTTGTTTGGCCAGTCAATCTATTTCCTGGCCTTGTCCCTCTGCTCAGTTTGAGTCGGGTGACCTCCGACCCCTGATCTCTACTCCTACCTGTGGGGGCTCCTAACAGATGTCGCTAATGTGTTTATAATCACTCCTAAAATCCAAACCTGCATTCCTTTAGTATTCCAATTATCCTGGGGGTAAGAGCCACCACTCTCTGGATGAGCTGTGATGGACATCTGCACCCGAAGCTATCTAAGGGCATATTTCCTTAATATAATAATCCCCTAGAAGATTCTGTGACCAATTACAAATGCATGCTAGTTCACAATCGTGTAAGAAAAACGTACATGTCACAATTCACCTCATAGCCCACAGCCAGCTTGCCTAATGCTAACACCCTACTAAATGCTATGTGTGAGGCAGATTAACACAGGCTCTCATTGAAACTTACTCGTCTGAAAAGGCCGTGAACACACCAACATGTGTCGGGTGATGGCGGTAAAAGTGAGGTTTGGTCGTCTCTTTGTTAGCTCTATGATCCGAGTTCGTTGGCTTTGCTTCCACGCTGGAAATGACAAAAATATCACCAAATTGTTTTGTTTCCTGAAAGGATCATGTGAACTATTGATGCAGTTAATGACGCAGCACATCCGTGCAATGTTTTGAACTTCCATCGATCCATTTTCTACCGCTTGTCCCTTTTTGGGGTCGCGGGGGGTCGCTGAAGCCTATCTCAGTTGCATTCGGGCAGAAGGCGGGGTACACCCTGGACAAGTCGCCACCTCATCACAGGGCCAACACAGATAGACGGACAACATTCACACTCACGTTCACACACTAGGGCCAATTTAGTGTTGCCAATCAACTTATCCCTAACTTGATAAAGAAAAAAACACAACTTTAGGAAAAAGTTGTGCATTCAGCAGTGTAAATAAGGTTTTCAGGTGGCCATAAACCCACTGCGCATTGTGTTTACTACATCACACTTTAAAGCCCTATTAAATTCAAGAAAAGGCTTTTAGCAAAGTACAAAGGTGGCGTCTGTGTGGATCTACTCATTCCCCCCTTTCTGCTCATCGCTGTCTTTGCATCAAGAGCCATTAATTAAGTTAAAGTTCAAAGTACCACTAGGTGTGGTGAAATTATTCTCTGCATTTGACCCATCCCCTTGTTCCACCCCCTGGGAGGTGAGGGGAGCAGTGAACAGCAGCGGTGGCCGCGCTCGGGATCCATTTTGTTGATTTAACCCCCAATTCCAAGCCTTGATGCTGAGTGCCAAGCAGGGAGGTAATGGGTCCCATTTTTATAGTCTTTGGTATGACTCGGCCAGGGTTTGAACTCACGACCAACGTTCCCTCTAAGGTGCGCGCCTGTGCAATTGTGCACTGCTCAAGCGTCCTCTGCGCACGGCAAATCTATGCCACGCACAAAATCAAATAAAAAAATAAGCGCATAACAATTTTCGACACACGGACACGACAGAGAAAACAGTTTTCGTCATCATTGTTCAAATATTGTAATGTCTGTCGAGACGCTTTGAGAACATGAATTCCATCCATCACTTTAATGAGCAAAACTCTTTATTGTCGGCCATAAACACATCACCAAAACATTAGTAAAAAAAAAGATATCTACCAAAACTGGTCATTTTCTGCAGTACAAACCAGACCAAAAGCAACGTTGTTATATCAACAGCAGCCACTCGCTCTTTCTCACTTGCGCCAACACATGCACATATGGCACTTAGCCAGGGATGCGTTTACAGCCACACAAAAAGTCGGACAACTCCAACACCACACATAAAGTGTCATTCCAGGTCGTTACACTATGATTTACCAATCAAATGTGTACTTATTCTAGTGTCATTCATTAGGAATCTTAATTTATAAATATTAATCATGAAATGCTGTTAGTATATTAAATACATACTAATAAAAATGTGTTTTTTACAAACAGGAAGTTGCAGGAATGTACACATGATCCCCTGCTTACATCTCATTGTGCAACATGTGAATGTTTTAATGGGAACTAAATGCAATGTCTGAAAGGGGTACGAATTATTTCCAAAGCAGGACCTCCACCCAGACAAACAATACAAGTACACAGTTCATGAAAAACAATATTTTTTGTTATTGTCATTGTAAGTAGGCCTAAACACTTATATTAGAAATGGAAATGACTGCTGTTATAATTATATATAATTATAATTATAATAATAAGAGAATGTTGTCCGTCTATCTGTGTTGGCCCTGCGATGAGGTGGGGACTTGTCCAGGTTGTACCCCGCCTTCTGCCCGAATGCAGCTGAGATAGGCTCCAGTGACCCCGAAAGGGACAAGCGGTAGAAAATGGATGGATGGATGGAGATTGAACTTGTTATTTAGTCAGGTTTGAGACAGGTGTGCTGCTGGTGTAGCCACAGTGTGCACGTCTGATGTTGCTCACATGGGCTCCACTCAATGCTCAGGGAGTTTTTGCGTTTGCTCACACACATGAAAAATTAGAGGGAACATTGCTCACGACCTACCAATCTCAGGGCGAACACTCTAACCACAAGGCCACTGAGCAGGTAAATGAACGTAAAAGTGATGTTAAATGTTTATTTCTACAATTCATTCATTATTTATATGTATTTTACATTGTTTTATGCATTAAAAACTATCATTTTCTCTATAAAAAGTGTTTTGTGTTCATATTTTGGGTGTCTGGAATGGATTAATTAGATTTACATTATGCGGGGATATTGCTTTGCTTTTTTTAACCTTTTTGACTGACCTTTTGGAACAGATTACATATAAAGAATGAGATTCCATTGTACATACTATCAATCTAGGGCTTTTAATGTCTTTTCTGACCTAATAATAACTTCATACAGTCGATAATAACTTAATAACTTAAATATTGTTGGAATGTTGGATACCCATGTTAAACAATACGAAAGATCATAAGGTTAATGCATTTTGGTGTAAGCGTTCACAGGGTTTTGCAGTCTGGCTTTGTTGTGACATCACAGCGAGGTAGACTTACTTATTTGGACATTAAGTCAAGCTATCGGCCAAACAGGGAAGAGCTCTGTATGAGGTCAACTGAGTTTGAGGAAACACAAAAGAAGATGGGATAAAGTATTATTTTATTCTAATCTTGGCATGTGCACAATAACACCGATGTGTGACATGCAGTGACATAAATGGTGCTAAAAGCAGCTTCTTTTTTTTTCAAACACTGTAATGATCGACAATTGTGCAGGTGTACGTAATGTTGTGACCGGGTGAATCTATACCATTTGTATGAAGTTATTTTTCGACCAAGTCTGGAGAAAAAATAGTGTTGATGTTCGTCTTAAAGATACATATTCAAACGGTGCACATTTTCAAATGATACATTATGATACTTTTGGTGAGGGTGGGGCCTGGTTTTTTGATTATAAAAGTGACTGTGGAGCTAAATTTACTCAAAATTCACACCAAAGCATATCCAATAGTGTCGATTAAATTCCTCATGTATACTCTTTCAGCAAAAATTTTTTAAAAAGCATACTTTTTGGAGGGAATGTGTGACAACATTTAGATGTCCTTTGATATACTTTATTAGACTCTGCATAAAACCCTACAATTAGTGTTTTAACAAAAAAGGATCTGAATAGACATATTTACATATTCACCATTTATTTAGTTTAAAGTTACAAAAAGTAATAACAGTTACTGAGAAAATTACAATATTTGAAATGTCATACTGTATGAGTGACATCAACCTGGGATAGTAATCGATTAATCAACCGTCTTTCTTCTTCTCTTTTTGTCAGCGTTGAATAATCAAGCAGCTTTATATCAAATAACATTAAAGATCAGTGAGTTTTGAAGAAAGAAGAAATAATGACAGCTGTCAACCAAGAATCAGCGCTATATGAGCAATGTTCATGCCACAGAATCCGAACCGGTCGTCAACATCAGCGAGTCACCCACCACGTGACGACCACAGAAGCCACCACACCAACCAGAGACGTGGCTGCGGCGGAGTGGGCGGAGTTACACAAGTCAGAGTTGCAGCACTTGAAAGTAAAACTGGACACCTGGAAAGATATATTCAATCATTAGGTTCAACACTAAATGTATTCCTAATCAAAGATGGACATTCTCCCTCATTGTACACAGGAAGTGTTCATGGTGTCATACATCTACACACTATAAACAAATGTGGTCTTTGGCTAACATCGCTAGTGATAGGAGAAGCGATAGCTTGAAAACCCTCTTCGGTGATTAAAATGTCCTGTTTGGGAACACTTGTTCTTGCCCCTGAAATACGTAGTTATGGATTGTTTGAAAAATAGTAGTAAGTCTTCTTCACACGTATGTATATTCAATTTAAAATTATACAGTACAGGCCAAAAGTTTGGACACACCTTCCAAGTCAATGTATGTTCTTTATTTTCATGACTATTTACATTGTAGATTGTCACTGAAGGCATCAAAACTACAAATGAACACATGTGGAGTTATGTACTTAACAAAAACAAGTGAAATAACTGAAAACGTGTTTTATAGTCTAGTTTCTTTGAAATAGCCACCCTTTGCTCTGATTACTGTTTTGCACACTCTTGGCATTCTCTCAATGATCTTCAAGAGGTAGTCACCTGAAAGAGTTTTCACTTCACAGGTGTCATAGTTTTGATGTCTTCAGTGACAATCTACAATGCAAATAGTCATGAAAATAAAGAAAACACATTGAATGAGAAGGTGTGTCCAAACGTTTGGCCTGTACTGTATATTTTCATATTTATGTTTTAAATGTACCACTTTTCTGTATTTGCAATACTTGGAGTAACATATTTGTAGTTGAAGTTGCTGTAATGTACTTGTTAAATAAATATATAGTAAAAATATTAATAGGTCTTTTTTTTTGTATGTTTCAAATGTAACACTCTCGTTCTCCATGATAAGCAAGTATTATATGGTCAGCTTGTTTTTAATTTATCCCTACATCTTGTGAATGGTCTGATATGAGCACTTCACAACATTGTCACAAGATCTTGTCATTTGTCATGTCAAAACTTCATGAAGTCTTTGTATACAAATTTTAATCAATCAGTACCGTTTGTGTTTTTTACTTGAGAATGCCATAGAGTGTATTTTGGATGTACAAATTGTGTATCAATAACAAACAGCGATTAGAAATGTTTTGTTTTCTGGGTAAAAACCTACTTTAAAATCATTGCTCCTCTGCTCTCACTACTTCACATACAGATGTTTCATGCAAAAAGTACAGCATTTTTTCTTTACTGTTTGCTAGTTATTACTATTAACTATTAAGCGGTTATCGCTTGAGGGGGTGTTGCATTGGCAACTCTGAGCTGGAGCCAACCCTCGAGCCCTGACCAGTCACAACACAGTAGGCGTGGTCGAGGAAGAGATTGCTGAATGCAGATTTGTACACAACATTGATATTTATGTGGTGTTTTATTCAGATAAAATTACTGTAGTACCCCACTGAGATCCGAAATAATTTTAGAACCTTTAAAGATACTTACACAAAAGCTAAGGAATGTTTTGCTTTGTGTTTTGTTTCTTGCTGTACCCAAAATGAACCAAACATTGAACATAAAACTGAGGTACCAAATCATGATGATACATCCCACCAATCAATGATCAATACTTTGAGTTACCTGTGGGAACATCTGTCCAAGTCGACTGTGCTCGCAGTCTGAATACTTGAGGCACTGGCGGAACGTCATCCCTCCTGCAACACACACAGGAAGTACACTTACTGCAAGGTCTAATTTACTAAAGGTTTGCGTGTATCAAAACACATGCAAAATAGTGCAAAGCTGATCTACTAAGCACCTGCATGCAGGATTGCATCTGTTAAATAAGCAAAATAATGTGCGCTATCCATTTTAGCGTCTTTTCCTTTATGCATATGCAGAAAATAAAGTATACGCACATTATCATACCACCCACAATAGAGGAAGAGATGCAAATGTAATCATTTAGTGCACGCAATGTGAGTTATCAAACGTTTATGCATCTATATTTAGCAACTTTGCACTGTACGTGCAAACTGGCACAGTTACGCACAAATATGGTGAGAATGACCACAACTAAGCGAAGCAATTGTCAGATTACAAAATAGTGGAGATATATTGTCTATTCAGAAACAACATTTTTGGACTGCTGAATGATGGGCTGATTTGGAGTGAGCAGATACAAATCAATATATTGTGTCTACAAAATGAAAAAACATCTTGTAACATTTAATTTTCTCGCGTCTGGATCCTTCCGGCGCACTATCGCGGTTATTGCCGGCGTCTCTCGCAGTAGTTTTTCTGGCGTTACATCCCAGGTGTTGAATTCTACTAAATGACACAAATCACCCTACCTTATGATAACTGTGCTCAACCCTTCCACTCAGGCAGAACGTTGCTATGATTTTTGCTTACATTTAAACGAGAAACATTGTAGAGCGCACGTTCGGCGGGCTAAAATGTTGCTTACTGCCCCACCCGATCCCTAAGATCAGCCGATCAGCTGCTACTGACGGTCCCTGACACAAGGCTGAAGCTTAGAGGTGACAGAGCTTTCGCCGCTGCTGCTCCCAAGCTCTGGAACGACCTACCTCTGAGTGTTAGACAAGCCTCCTCTCTTCCTGTTTTTAAATCTCTCTTAAAAACATACTTTTATTCCATGGCTTTTAACACTGAGTGATATCCATCCTGCAATGGCGCCCCATAATACACCTGCTGTGAACCTGTTTTTATGTTTTATTTATTTTATTTATTTACTTTTTATCGTGTTCTGTTTGTGTTGTGTTGTGTTTGCTCTGTACTCCTATTATCTTTTAACCTGCCCATTGTACAGCACTTTGGCTACCCCTGTGGTAAATTTTAAATGTGCTTTATAAATAAAGTTGATTTGATTTGATTTGATTTGATTTGATTCTGTTGTCTAGATAGCACTGGAGGGGCTTTTATATTGCCCAGAAAAAGTGCATATTTTCTGCTGCATGTTCCACAACATAACAAAACACCACGGTTTGGAGCATGATGCCTTGAGTATGGAGGAAAATGTTTGACAGATGGTTATACACGTAAACAACTCATTTATTGGGGCAGTCCGCACCACTTGTGCATCCATAATGCGTCTTAGTGTATCACCCACAACATGTTCACTAAGAGTCAGTTTGAAAAAGTAACTATTTACAGTTAGTCATGATTAAATTACAAACGTAAGTATTATGTAATAGATGCAACTAATTACTGGCAAAGTAATTGATGCTTTACTTTTTTTTTTACTTTTACATACTGTATCTGCTGTATGCAGTTGACATGTTTCATGAGAGAAGAGTGCGTTAGTGCGTGCCTTTAAAAGGCGGTTCCTGTTGCCAAGTGAAGTATGACATCAGCGAGGGTGAGCTCATTGGCTGTTTTAGCTCAGCATTGGTAGAAGACTGGAATAAAGTTTTTGACTACACCTGTGGAATGTTCTTTTTACTGATAAGTGATTAAACGTACATCAATGCCTGTGTCTCTCCTTGTTCACACATAGTGTACTATAGGATTATTGTTGTTGATGATTGTCACTTCATTGAATGTTCATTATTCACCCGTAGTAGTGGATTGTGTGTCTGCGGTGACTGTTGCTTGTACTAGTAAAGCTGTCTTGTCCGCATCAAAAGTAGTGTGCCACGTTACATCAAACGTATTGGTAACAGCGTTGTAACCTACATAAAAGTAATTAATTAGACCACTCGTAACTAGAAGAAGTAATAATGGCATTACTAATGGCGTTACTATGTAATGCTGTTTATTCAAACACTACTAATAGTACCTGCCATTCTTTAGTTTGCACACACTATTTAGCGCTCGTTATTCGGGATCTTTTTTAGAACCATATTAATGAAGTCGCCAACATGTACATGGTCCTGGTCACCTGAGGACAGAACACCCTTGTCTAACATTCAAACGTGTTACTTTACTTAAAAGCAATTTTAAGTTCAAACTTGCACATGGAAAGCCAGGTATGTGTATTGCTTGTAGTACGTGTTAAAAACTCATACATGAATGGTAAGGTGTGGTATAGTAGAGGTACCACAATGAATAGTAAAGATACATTAGTGCACTGCAGGCATGAACAGTTGCTTATACTATAGTACAGTGGTCCCCAACCTTTTTGTACTTGCGGACCGGTCAATGCTTGAAAATGTGTCCCACGGACCGGGGGGGAGGTGTAGTAAAAAAAAAAACTTTTTTTTTTTTTTTTTTTTTTTGTCATAAAGAAATACAATCATGTGTGCTTACGGACTGCATCCCTGCAGACTGTATTGATTCATATTGATGTATAATGTATATATTGTGTTTTTTATGTTGATTTAATATATATATATATTTTTTTTAAATTTAATTTAATTTATTTTTTAAAATTTATTTCTTGTGCGGCCGCGGCCCGGTACCAATCGGTTCACGGACCGGTACCGGGCCGCGGCCCGGTGGTTGGGGACCACTGCTATAGTACATCTAAATGGCTGTTAATCTTAATACATGTAAAACTGTACTCCAATCGCAAATATTTATAAGACTAGGGTTCCAAATAAGTTATGAATTGGTACTGTACAAAAATACAATGGAAATAGTATGGAAATGTGGCAATTAGTGCAAACACCTTGTTAAAGTTGTAGACACAGCACTACCATGTTTGTTGTGTGGTATTAGCAGTATACTAGCATTGACTGTAACTTACATTGTAGTAACGGTACTACCATAGCAAGTACACATGCGCAGGATGCTATGACAAAGTATAAAAGCAGATTGAGCAAGTTAGTTAGAGATGTAGTACGGGGGCCAACATCAAAGTTACATTGTTAGAAGTTATTCCATAAAAATGCAGTAATAACCTCTTTCTGTGAGCGTCAGACAGGCGTCGTCATAGCTACAGTCTCGTTGTTTGGAACAACTCGCTGTGTAATCTTTACAACTGTAACAGCGAATTGCTGATCCTGAAACAACATTTCATGTTATATTTATCGGTAACTTCTTTCTGCAAAAACATTTTTACAATACTCACTTGTCATTCATTATACAGTACATCAATAAGTACAATAATAAGTAGTAATATAGCAATATTATGATCTAAAGAAGAACCAGGCTGAAACATACCAAGTCCCATCAGAGAGAAGCAAATCATCAGAAAGACGCTAACAGAGAACTTCATGTTCACCATCGTCACTCTGAAATCACACATGTATGTACTACTTAAACTCTCTCAATACCACTTCGTACTGTGTGTACTGGTCTGTCTTGTGTGTGTGCGAGTGCATGTGTGTGTGTGTGTGTGTGTGTGTGTGTGTGTGTGTGTGTGTGTGTGTGTGTGTGTGTGTGTGTGTGTGTGTGTGTGTGTGTGTGTGTGTGTGTGTGTGTGTGTGTGTGTGTGTGTGTGTGTGTGTGTGTGTGTGTGTGTGTGTGTGTGCGCTCCGTTGTAGTACTTACCAAACTGTAGAACTTGACAGATGCCACAGTGCTCACTAACTGACAGGAGATGAAACTGATGGAACAATTACACTGTTAGACCACACCCACTGGGAGGAGCCTACTAGAACCCTCAAAAACCTATTAAAAATAACACATAAGACACTATTAGAACCAAATAAAAACAAAAAAAGAACCCATTAGAATCTAACAAGAACAAATAAAAGACAAATAAAAACTCATTAGAGAACCAAATAAGAACCCAATACAACCAAAAAATAACACATAAGAACCAAATAAAACTCAAATGGAACCCATTATAACCAGATTAGTTAAGTTCTGGTTGCATGTCTGCGATGGTTGTGTTCTCCAGGATGCGGTAGGACGAGCAGGAAGCAGTGTGCAGGTAAGATCAATCTCTTTTATTTCTCAAACAAGGCAAATACAAATAGGTTGTGCAACTTTTTGGGAGTAATAATTGATAGTAAACTATCATGGAAACCTCATGTCACATTAAAAAAAATATATCCAAAAGCCTCTCAATTATAAACAAAGCAAATCTATACCTCAATGAAAATGCACTCCGTACTCTATACTGCACCTTGGTACTCCCATACCTTACATACTGTGTTGAAGTATGGGGGAATACTTACCACAACACAATTCATCCTCTGATCATATTACAGAAAAGAGCAGTGCGGATCATTCACAACGTTGGTTTTTTAGAACATAATCATAATCTGTTTATGCAACCAAAGTTGCTCAAATTTGATGATCTTGTTAAATATAATACATCAATAATCTTATATAAAGCATTTAACAAATTATCGCCGCCTAATCTACAACGTTTTTTACAAGTGGAGTGCAGGCTCATAACTTGAGGGGCTTTGGAAATTTCTCATTGCTGAGAGCTTAAACCACGCATAAACGTTTTTGTGTGTCTGTATGCGGAGTAAAACTATGGAACAAACCGGAATTATGCCAAACTATTAATCAATTTAAACTATTATACAAACATCGGGTCTGGTTCAAATATAGAGATGAGGGTCTTTAATTTGACCTGCTGTTGTACTCTGTCTCAAAGTGTTAACATGTGCTCAATGTTTGCTTACCATTATCGCTACGTTGTCTATTACCATTGTTGGTATATTCATTCTTCCTACATTGTTGATACAAATTATTGTTACAGTGTAATAATTATTGTTACCTTTGGTAATTCCACAGGTAACAAAGTAACAGTAACAATGAAGCTCAATGGAATAATCACTGAACTGAGAACTGGGGGTGGGATTAAATAAATTATCCTCTTCCCACTCACTTTCAGGCAAAACTGGATCATCATGCTTACATACTGTACATTACTTTTTGCATTATGTACATTTATATTATGACGTGTTGTCAACCTTGTACTTTTTTTATGTAATTGCCTGAAATAAATGAATAAACAAAACAAAACAAAAACTTGGAAGTGCATGAGAAGCATAGCCGAGCAAAACGTAACTCTCTTGGAAGGTCATGACAGTAGAGGAAGGTAAAGAAGAAAATAATGTCCCCCTAAGTTTATTTTAGTATGCTTTTATTAGCATGCTTCTATTTGGATGCTACAATTAGCAAAAGGCGCAACATGCACCTGCGGGTATGCTGATGTCCGACAGGCCGCCATGTTGTCGAGAACATGAATCAGGGGTCAGGATGAGAGTGGCACCACGCCGTCCTGATCACTGATAGGATGATGACAAGCTGAGAGATGTGGGGAGAAGAAAGGTGTGAGTGTGTCTCGGTGCCAAGCGACAAAGAAAGCATAGAAGAAGAAGACAAAAGTCCAGTGTGAGCAGAGACGACGGTCAGCAGCGCCAACGCAAACAAAGACGCTTCAGAGGCACAAAGCTTCTTGCTGCTCCAATGTTTGGATCGTCCACTCTAGAAAGATGAGCTGAAAGACTTCAAAAGGTAACAATAATAATAATGTCAAGTTTGAGAAGCATATAAATAATTGTGAATCGATTGTAAATAATGTTGTTGCTTCAAACAAAGCTTATCCATCTTGAGCAGAACTCCGATCACTAAAATAAACAGCATTTCTGTACTTTTTTATCGGGCTTATTACTCACCTACTTCAACAAGGATCATTCAAAGTATAAATTAGGGATGACTTATATTATCGGCTAATATTAGCATAAAAATTAGGTAGGCTGTATTGATAGTGATCTATCTTATACTGATCCGTCTTATATTGATCTTATGTTTTTTTCTGCTGATAATGTTATCGAAGTGAGTATTTGTCGGATTTCAGCCAGCAAGTGATGACCTCATCAAACTGCGCCTTGCTCCACAGACAAACAAACTTGCTAGCTAGTATGTCCGTGGTGTGAAATGATCTAATATCAATTATGATAGTAATTATCTATATCTAATCTGATATCACACCTAAGGAAGAAACACTTTTCTCCGGGTACCCCGGGTTCCTCCCACATCCAAAGGCATGCACCTGGGGATAAGTTGATTTGCAACACTAAATTGGCCCTCGTGTGTGAATGTGAGTGTGAATGTTGTCTATCTGTGTTGGCCCTGTGTTGAGGTGGCGACTTGTCCAGGGTGTAGGCTCCCAGCTGCATTCATCACCGAGACGGGTAAAGCGGTAGCAAATGGATGGATGGGTTATGCAGAAGCCCAGAGAAGGGCAGTAGTCAGTGTGGAGCTCGTCTCTGCACCCTGAAACACATCTTGGCACACATCTGGAAGCTACAGTTGGAGGCACAACAAAGCATTTAAAGAGATCGGCAAGTGGACCGAGCTGTAGAGAGCCCATGCCAACAAACAGCAGGCACCATCACCCAGACGCAACAAGCTCTTCCATGGGCAGCAGACCCTTAGCAGTATGAAGGGATGAGGGAGACTTGATTTTCTCTCTGGAATAGAGCTCAGAGAAGTATTTCACCCATCTTTCCAACTGGTGGCCATTATCTGTGATAACTTTTCCGGTAGAATATTTGAGGACAGCTGTTTTACTTGAGTAGGTTCTAGCTTGCCAAATATTAGAAAAAAATTAGGCAAAGATCTGTTTTGAGAATTGCCACAACAAAACTAATACTAGACTTGGACGCAGTGGCAAAGAAATGGTAATCAACAACACTGCTCTCACTGAAACAGAATGTAAGTGTTAACCCATGTAATACCATTTGTGTGTTTCTTTGAGGTTCTGATATGATATTGTTGAAAATAGATGTAAATGTATTTATTTATTTATTAGCCTTTATTTAACCAGGTAAAATCCCATTGAGATCAAAGATCTCTTTTCCAAGGGAGACCTGGCCAAGAGGGCAGCAGCAAGGTTACATTAAAAACAGTAAACAAATACATAAAACATCACATTTACGACATTAAAACTTGCTCACATAACACATGAAAGCTCATGTTTGGGAAGTCTACTCTTCGTTCCAACAGATATGATATGCTTTGAAATGCAGCATGTTTTCAAATTGTAAAAGCCAATGTGGTCCTTGAGCCAAAAAGTTTGCCCACCCCTCTTCTAGTGCCTTCTTGATGCCATCATATAGTGCCCTGATGTTTCCCATTTGTCGCTGAACTCTGTAAAGTATTGGTTTGGTCAGCGCAGTGCAGTCTGCTCAGCTTTGCTCCTGACAATAATGAGGATCTGTAGGTTCCTCTCACTTGTTGTCTATTTGTACTCAGCTTATTTAGTTTCTATGACAGGGTCATCACGGTTGATTTGGCGTCAAACATGTTGTGAAGTTTCGAGGACTTCTACCAAAGCCAAAGCAGTGCAGCATCTAGTGTTGCACCGATCGTCCCACTTCTTTGATTCAGAGTAAACAGGATGCAAGATGCCAAAATCGTTCTTAAATATCTCAGTAAACCGATTCATGAAGTGTGCTTGCTGACTTCAATTAAATAATTTGCCTTTGTCTTTGTGCAATGGAATTTATTTGGTTGCAGCCTGATCTTGCAGCACACAAGGCATCGCAGTCTGCAGTTTTGTAAGAGTGTGTGTGAAGAGCGTTTTCCTGATGGCAGCATGAAGGACTAGGTTCAAATCCAGTTGGTTGCAGTGCTTTGAGGTTACGTGGCCCCAGGACAACTTGTGATGCAGATTGGCCTACAGGAATGAGTTTTTTGACCCAGAGGCCATGAAAGGTGTACAGTTCCAGTAGTCGTGATCCAATCTCGTTCATCTTACCCACTCTGAACTGACCAAGACATGAGGGCAACATGTTATAATCTGCTCACTCTGGCATTAAAGTCTCCAAGAAGAAGAATTGGTTCCTTGCTGGGAATGTTACTAATGATGAATGTGTGGAACATAGAATGTGTCCTTTGCGTAAAGTGTGGCAGACAGTGTTAGGGCAGTCACCCTGACTAGGGACACTCAGCCGGTGATTAAATCAAAAGCGGTCACTAGATAAAAATGTTTTTAGTCAGCTAAAAGCAGATCATTGATAACTTATAAAAGGGCAGATTCTGTGTTTTCCGTGATTTAAAACCGCTGTAATTTTCCCCCTAATTTTATTGACGTTAAGATAAGTCCAAAATTGATCATAAAAAATCTGTGCGCAATGGATGTTAAGTGGGTACGGTACAAGTGGATACGGTTAATAATGTACATAGCGGGGCTTGCATGTAGACAAGTCAGCAGCACAGAGACGTCACCAACTGATGCACAGAGGAGTGGTCCACCCCCGGTCCTCTGTGGAAACTGATCTGTGGTCACCTGATAACCTCTCCATGCAGGAGAGGGAGGCATTGCAGAAAAGAGAAGCAGCAGGTCAACTTGTCTAAAAAGAGGTTTATTTAAAGGCCAGAGTATGTAAATGAGTTTTAAGATGGAACTTAAATGCTTCCACTAAGGTAGCATCTCTAACTGTTAACGGTAGGGCATTGTACTGGAGCCTGAATAGAAAACGCTTTAAAGCCCACAGACTTTTTTTGGGCTGTGGAAATCACGAATAAGAAGGAGTTCTTACAACGGCGATTTCTGGCCGTGACATATGTTACAATGCAATCAGCAAGATAGGAGGGAGCTAGACTGTTTAGTATTTTATATGTAAAGTTGCATCTTAAGTGCACAGGAAGTCAGTGCAGGTGAGCCAGTATAGGCATAATATGATCAAACTTTCTTGTTCTTGTCAAAAGTCTAGCAGCCGCATTTTGTACCAACTGTAATCGTTTAATGCATAGGGAGACCCTAGAATAATATATTACAGTAATCGAGACAAGACGTAACGAACACATAAATAATGATCTCAGCGTCGGTAGTGGACAAAATGGAACGAATTTTAGCGATATTACGGAGATGAAAGAAGGCTGTTTCCGTAACACTCTTAATGTGCAGCCCAAACGAAAGAGTTGGGTCGAAAATTATGCCGAGATTTTTCACAGAGTCGCTTTGTACAATTGTTTTATTGTCGAATTTTAAGGTGGTACCCTTAACTAAGTGCAGGTGCCTAGCAGGACAGAGTATCAACATTTCCGTTCTCTTAGCGTTGAGATGCAAAAAGTTGCTGGACATCCATTGTTTAATTTTATTAAGACACGCTTTCAGATGACTACAAACTGGCATATTGGTCAGTTTTTGATTAATGATTAATCACATGAGTCCTACGACCCCGAAAGGGACAAGCGGTAGAAAATGGATGGATGGATAATCACATGAGTTCACTCATTAATTTTGACAGACCGAATTTTTACTAATGATTTTGATAATACTACGACATCAGTCATCATCTACCAGTTTTCATAATCTATGACAGAAACTACAAGAAGAAGAACATGGATGACAACACTTTGAAGACTACGCACAGCAAAAGTATGAACGTTTTTAAGAATGATCTGAGAGAACAACATTGGGACAATGTATACAGTAAACATGATGTAGATTATGCATATGTTTGTTTTTGTTTTTATATACTTCCATGATGCTTTATTATAAACATTGTCCATGAAAACAACTTAGTCAGAAGCAAAATAATTAACCATGGATGACAAAGGGACTGAAAAATGGTTGCAACAAAGAATACAATAAAAATAGCATTTATAACACAAAGATCGACAGAGGCAGAAAGTAAGTACAAAATGTACAAGAATAAGCTAACTATCATCGTACGAACACGTGGGAAAGAATATAACAGTCAATTATTAGACAAGAACAAAAAAAACATGAGATAAATGTGGCATTCTAAATAGCATCATTAAAAGTTATGCTAAGAAGGATTACCCTCAATATTTCTCATAAGTAAAAGTGAAAAATTACAATAAGAACAAGTAGTTGAAAGCATTTTTAACTACTTTGTAAATATTGGACCAAATCGGGAAAGGATTCGAGGTCCTGGATCAGGTAAGGACTTGAATGACACCGTAGACAGAATTCCCAACTCTATGTTCCTCACAGTAGAGGAAATAATCAAAATAGTTTATAAATGTAAACCCAAGACCTCACCGTATTGTTGGCGGTTTTTAAATGGTTATTTATCGGATTTTATGGGCAAAATAGAGGAGCTACCATTGGCTCCGCTGTAAGCAGACTTTTATTTACAGTTATTTAATATTTAGAAAGCATTTTAAAAAATCCATTCGTCGTCATGTCTTTCATAATGATGTGAACGATAGGCAAAATTCCCAAAAAAGTGAAGTTCCCCTCAAAGGAGAAATGTAACTTAAAACATTTGTATGCACGTACAACACTTGAAACCTTTAGCATATCAGTATGTAGAATAATTGAACAAATTAAGCAAAAAAGTCAAACAATGTACTAATATTATCGAGTTTAAGAAAGTATTCAAAGTCAAAGTGTTTACAAAGTACAAAGAAGAAGAATCCTGATAAACATTTCACCACTGAAATTGAGATAATCTGATTCATCTTGAAATACAATTTATTTAATCCTTTATTGTGAACTTTTGTATTTATTATTTATGGATTTACTAATTGTTCACTTACTTTTTTGATCAGGGTAAGGAGAAATTGGACTGAACAAATATGTTTTTAAAACAAGTCAAGTATATGGTCCACCAAGTACCATTCAGTACAGACCTGGGCATTCTACGGCCCGCGGGCCGCATCCGGCCCTTTGCGCATCCCTGTCC
>NC_084737.1:54593773-54656273 GCF_033978785.1 Entelurus aequoreus
CGATCCTGATGACTTCCCTCTGGTTGGACCACCTATCTTCATGTTTAATATTTTAGCAGACGTAACCTTTTAAACCCTACAGACCCCAGTACAGGGGGCAGCGTGTTTGCATTGGTGTTGCTATGGTAACTGCAACTTGTATCGATACACACATGCTATACCTCTACAGCCATGTAACTGCAAGAACGTCAGCTAAAAGCTCAGCATAAATTATTTTATAAAATAGAAGACAATTAAAGGCCTACTGAAACCCACAACTACCGACCATGCAGTCTGATAGTTTATATATCAATGATGAAATCTTAACATTGCAACACATGCCAATACGGCCGGGTTAACTTATAAAGTGCAATTTTAAATTTCCCGCTAAACTTCCAGTTGAAAACGTCTATGCATGATGACGTATGCGCGTGACGTCAATCGTTGAAACGGAAGTATTCGGACACATTGATTCCAATACAAAAAGCTCGGTTTTCATCGCAAAATTCCACAGTATTCTGGACATCTGTGTTGGTGAATCTTTTGCAATTTGTTTAATGAACAATGAAGACTGCAAAGAAGAAAGCTGTAGGTGGGATCGGTGTATTAGCGGCTGGCTGCAGCAACACAACCAGGAGGACTTTGACTTGGATAGCAGACGCGCTATCCGATGCTCGCCGCCGACCGCATTGATGATCGGGTGAAGTCCTTCGTCGCTCCGTCGATCGCTGGAACGCAGGTGAGCACGGGTGTTGATGAGCAGATGAGGGCTGGCGTAGGTGAATAGCTAATGTTTTTAGCATAACTCTGTGAGGTCCCGTTGCTAAGTTAGCTTCAATGGCGTCGTTAGCAACAGCATTGTTGAGCTTCGCCAGGCTGGAAAGCATTAACCGTGTAGTTACAGGTCCATGGTTTAATAGTATTGTTGATTTTCTGTCTATCCTTCCAGTCAGGGGTTTATTTCTTTTGTTTCTATCTGCAGTTAAGCCCGATGCTATCACGTTAGCTCCGTAGCTAAAGTGCTTCGCCGATGTATTGTCGTGGAGATAAAAGTCACTGTGAATGTCCATTTCGCGTTCTCGACTCTCATTTTCAAGAGGATATAGCATCCGAGGTGGTTTAAAATACAAATCCGTGATCCACAATAGAAAAAGGAGAGAGTGTGGAATCCAATGAGCCAGCTTGTACCTAAGTTACAGTCAAAGTGAAAAAAGATGCGTCCTGCACTGCACTCTAGTCCTTCACTCTCATGTTCCTCATCCACGAATCTTTCATCCTGGCTCAAATTAGTGGGGTAATCGTCGCTTTCTCGGTCCAAATCGCTCTCGCTGCTGGTGTAAACAATGGGGAAATGTGAGGAGCCTTTCAACCTGTGACGTCACGCCACTTCCGGTACAGGCAAGGCTTTTTTTATCAGCGACCAAAAGTTGCGAACTTTATCGTCGATGTTCTCTACTAAATCCTTTCAGCAAAAATATGGCAATATCGCGAAATGATCAAGTATGACACATAGAATGGATCTGCTATCCCCGTTTAAAAAATTCATTTCAGTAGGCCTTTAAAACCACGGGCAATAGAAGGGGCTGTTTCCAACATTTACACAGATGCCTAGAGGGTGCTAACTTTCCAATGTATTTTAAGCATTACAGCAGAGAAGGCATTGATGTGTATTTCTGGTCTTGTCGTCCTCGTCCGGACAGAAGGGGGACACGGCAGTGCGGATGGATCAAAAGAGACGTCGGATACGCTTTACTTAACCAAAAGTTGCTTTATTACAAGCTAGCCTCATTATACAGGACTGCAGTTCCTGGAGGAGGTCAATTCAAGAAATTGAGGCACTCCTAACTATGAGAAGCCAAACCATCAGTTTTTATATCCCTCCTTTCTGTCTCTGTGTGTGTGTGCTAAGTCAGGAGAGCACATCCTGACCATAAAAGGAGATGTTCGTGGGTAAGTGTCTGGAAAACAACTGCTCTAAGTCATAACTTAAATGTAGGCATTGAGCTGAACATGTAGTCTCTTCTCAAGGATAAAGCTATCACTTTTGCATTCCAAAGTCCCAATCCACCTGCAAATATCAAACTATGGGGGCCTTATCTTATTATGTGCTCAAACTGAAATACCACTATTTAATTCAACTTGGTGGTTTGCTTTCTTCAGGATGAATATAAACACTCGCCATATGCAAAACATAATATGAGTTAATTAATTCATTTCGTTAATCAAACGGCCCCATTCCTGGGTGGATATCGCGTGAGAGGAAGGTCAGGGTTAATCATTTAGCAATGCAGTCTGCTGAAAATAATGAAAAGTGCCACTATACATAACAACTGATGCTGTGGTCATAGTTAAAATTGCCACAAAACACATTATAAGATATTTAACATTCTACTGCAATCTGGCTGCTAAAGTGGATAGTGCACCCCACAATTTGTCACGTTTCATGTGTCAGGTAAACCGTGACTTATGGGGCCATATGGATCCCTTTTCAACTGTATATCCCACCCTCTTACATCTTCGAGGACGTAGTGATGCAACTACGTACGCACGTAACATGTGGATGCGCATTTTCTTTGGGTGTTGTTTGCTAACGATAGCGATTTGGATTTTTAGCAGTCCTTGAATGTTGTGTTCCATCATAACAACATGACCGCAATATGTTTGTCACTTCTCTTGAAAGGCTGTGCACACGCTCTCTGCGTGTACGTGTTGACGAGACAGTTGGAGTGACCGCCCTAAACACCAATCTTTTTTTCTAGAGATGTCCGATAATATCGGCCTGCCGATATTATCGGACATCTCTAAAAAAAAAAAGAGAAATGCTTTAAAATATAATATCGGAAAATATCGGTATCATTTTTTTTAGTATCAGTATCGTTTTTTAAATTTTATTAAATCAACATAAAAACACAAGATACACTTACAATTAGTGCACCAACCCAAAAAACCTCCCTCCCCCCATTTACACTCATTCACACAAAAGGGTTGTTTCTTTCTGTTATTAATATTCTGGTTCCTACAATATATATCAATATATATCCGTCAGTCTACCCCAGGGCAGCTGTGGCTACGAAAGTAGCTTACCACCACCAGATGTGAATGAATGATGGGTTTTTTAACATGTAAAGCGACTTTGGGTACTTAGAAAAGCGCTATATAAATCTCAGGTATTATTATTATTATCAATACAGTCTGCAAGGGATACAGTCCGTAAGCACACATGATTGTGCGTGCTGCTGGTCCACTAACAGTACTACCTTTTAACAGTTAATTTTACTCATTTTCATTAATTACTAGTTTCTATGTAAGTGTTTTTATATTGTTTTACTTTCTTTTTTATTCAAGAAAATGTTTTTAATTTATTTATCTTATTTTATTGTATTCATTTTTAAAGAAAGGACCTTATTTTCACCATACCTGGTTGTCCAAATTAGGCATAATAATGTGTTAATTCCACGACTGTGTATATCGGTATCGGTTGATATCGGTATCGGTAATTAAAGAGTTGGACAATATCGGAATATCGGATATCGGCAAAAAGCCATTATCGGACATACCTATTTTTTTTTAACGATAAAACTTAGAAATTGTGAAAAAGCTTTAAAACAAATGTGTTCTGGTAAACCACAAATGGTAACATAAGCTATAGCTGTTGCTGTTCTTGTCATATTTATGTAGCTGTGAGGATGTTGCAAACAGCACCATTTATTGTACAAATGTGTAAAACAAATATTGATTTGATCTGTGTGGGGTTTAAAAGGTTAACTTGTAAGGAAGAAAGTACATTGAGGTTTCCTTTGGACGTCAAACATCTTGTCTTATCTTTTGTAGCTCACCACGTACTGGGAAAAAACCTTCAAGTTGGACTTGTTCAGTCCTCAGATTGGTGTGGTCAACGTCACAGATGTAAGCCAAACTCTCAAGAGTCTCGAAGTACTCAAAGCATGTAGAAACTCTAACAGCCGTCCATGGTGGCATTTGCTACAGGCGGACAGCGTGTGGTTGGACATGTCCAACGACGAGGACCTGCCCACTGCCGAGGAGCTTGAGGACTGGATTGAGGATGTTCTCTCCGGCAGAATAAACACAGAGGATGATGATGAGTCTGCTGATGACCATGGAGACTTCTACAGCCACCTGACAGAAGACAATGACGACAACCATGATGATGATGATGATGATGATGATGACTATTAGGTCTTCCAAACCTTCTTCATCATGTTGGTCGCCACAAGAAACATTTTACTGCACATGCTAGGATCTTTATGGCTGCTTTTTTCATCTCTTTTAGATTCAAAGTAAAAAAAGAAATGCATGACGTTTTTTTATTAATAAGTATAATGATTGTTGATACATCGCTAGTAGTACTGCAGTACGCAGGTAGCATGTACAGTACAGGCCGAAAGTTTGGACACACCTTCTCATTCAATGTGTTTTCTTTACTTTCATGACTATTTACATTGTAGATTGTCACTGAAGGCATCAAAACTATGAATGAACACATGTGGAGTTATGTACTTAACAAAAAAAGGGTAAATTAACTGAAAACATGTTTTAAATTCTAGTTTCTTCAAAATAGCCACCCTTTGCTCTGATTACTGCTTTGCACACTCTTGGCATTCTCTTGATGAGCTTCAAGGAGTGGCTATTTTGAAAAAAACTAGAATATAAAACATGTTTTCAGTTATTTCACCTTTTTTTTTTGTTAAGTACATAACTCCACATGTGTTCATTCATAGTTTTAAAGCCTTCAGTGACAATCTACAATGTAAATAGTCATGAAAATAAAGAAAACACATTTACTACGAAGGCGTGTCCAAACTTTTGGACTGTACTGAACCTCAGTAAGCAGATTACACAAACGCCTGTGATTGGTCGCTCTGTGCTACAAGCCTGTAGAAGAAAAAACAATCAGTAAGGCCACGTTATTAATGGTAGTTTTTCATTTTAGAGCCTCAAAAGGACCCATAGAGTTCAGATGACCGAAATTTGACTATGTTTTTTTGTGTATTTTTTGCTGCAGAAAGAAATTCTGCCAGTCATTTCATTTAATATCAATTAGTTTTGGAGTCATGGGTAGATAACTTACTGTACTTGGATTGCCCCTTTTCCATCCCCAGACTCGATAAGCCGTCCCCCCTTGGTGTGACGTCATCTACAGAACTGGAGCCCATTTCCCTGCATTGACAGTGTGGATAAATAAATGTAAAACTAATATTTTGATCACCTAATTCCATGTTTTTGTCACCCTGGTCCATAATTACTTACAAAACTGATATGGTTTACATTATGAGCAAAAAATAAATATAAAAGAATTGCCATTTCCAGACTTCCCTGCTCTTCCATTGACACCATGGCCAGTTTCCTCATGCTCTTTCAGCATTTCCTCAAGCATCTTGACAAAAATTTCAGTAGAAGAAAAATAAAAAAAATACTAGTGGCTTATCGTCTTTTTCTCTTGTTTTTGAGCGCCGGTCTGCTCTACTTTCTACATTTATCCACAGGTTCTGACTCAGTCTTTCTCCCCTTGAGAGTGCTCCTGATTTTCAGGATCATATTTTGCTTGAATCTTTAAAATGTTTTCCATTTAAAGGCCTACTGAAATGAATTTTTTTTATTTAAACGGGGATAGCAGATTTATTCTATGTGTCATACTTGATCATTTCGCGATATTGCCATATTTTTGCTGAAAGGATTTAGTAGAAGGCAGCACGGTGGCAGAGGGGTTAGTGCGTCTGCCTCACAATACGAAGGTCCTGAGTAGTCGTGAGTTCAATCCTGGCCTCGGGATCTTTCTGTGTGGAGTTTGCATGTCCTCCCCGTGACTGTGTGGGTTCCCTCCGGGTACTCCGGCTTCCTCCCACCTCCAAAGACATGCACCTGGGGATAGGTTGATTGGCAACACTAAATTGGCCCTAGTGTGGTAATGTGAGTGTGAATGTTGTCTGTCTATCTGTGTTGGCCCTGCGATGAGGTGGCGACTTGTCCAGGGTGTACCCCGCCTTCCGCCCGATTGTAGCTGAGATAGGCTCCAGAGCCCCCCGCGACCCCGAAGGGAATAAGCGGTAGAAAATGGATGGATGGATGGATTTAGTAGAGAACATCGACGATAAAGTTCGCAACTTTTGGTCGCTGATAAAAAAAAGCCTTGCCTGTACCGGAAGTAGCGTGACGTCGCAGGTTGAAAGGCTCCTCACATTTCCCCATTGTTTACACCAGCAGCGAGAGCGATTCGGACCGAGAAAGTGACGATTACCCCATTAATCTGAGCGAGGATGAAAGATTTGTGGATGAGGAACATGAGAGTGAAGGATTAGAGTGCAGTGCAGGACGTTTCTTTTTTCGCTCTGACCGTAACTTAGGTAAAAGGGCTCATTGGATTCCACACTTTCTCCTTTTTCTATTGTGGATCACGGATTTGTATTTTAAACCACCTCGGATACTATATCCTCTTGAAAATGAGAGTCGAGAACGCGAAATGGACATTCACAGTGACTTTTATATCCACGACAATACATCGGTGAAGCACTTTAGCTACGGAGCTAACGTGATAGCATTGTGCTTAAATGCAGATAGAAACAAAAGAAATAAGCCCCTGACTGGAAGGATAGACAGAAGATCAACAATACTACTATCAGGAGACACCGAACCAAACATTGGACCTGTAACTACACGGTTAATGCTGTGCCGCCTGTCGAAGCCTAGCAATGCTGTTGCTAATGACGTCATTGAAGCTAACTTAGCTACGGGACCTCGTCCGAGCTATGATAAAAACATAAGCGCTCCACCTACGCCAGCCCTCATCTGCTCATCAACATCCGTGCTCACCTGTGTTCCAGCGATCGACGGCGCGACGAAGGACTTCACCCGATCATCGATGCGGTCGGAGGACGTCTGCTATCCAACTCAAAGTCCTCCTGGTTGTGTTGCTGCAGCCAGCCGCTAATACACCGATCCCACCTACAGCTTTCTTCTTTGCAGTCTCCATTGTTCATTAAACAAATTGCAAAAGATTCACCAACACAGATGTCCAGAATACTGTGGAATTTTGCGATGAAAACAGAGCTGTTTGAATTGTGATACAATGTGTCCGAATACTTCCGCTTCAACCATCAACGTCACGCGCAAACGTCATCATACATAGACGTTTTCAACTGGAAGTTTCCCGGGAAATTTAAAATTGCACTTTATAAGTTAACCCGGCCGTATTGGCATGTGTTGCAATGTTAAGATTTCATCATTGATATATAAACTATCAGACTGCGTGGTCGGTAGTAGTGGGTTTCAGTAGGCCTTTAAACTCCGACCAAAACCCATCTTTTTCTTTAAAATCAGAATCCTTAATATGATTAAACTCCCCTTGCTTGTTCCTTCACATTTTGCACTGGAGAGATCCATCCATACTTTCCTCATATTCCCATCATTTGGAAATGTAAGCATTCTGACCCCTTCTTTAGGTGTATTGCTACAAACTACAACAAGGCATCTGGCAGTCATATTTGATCACTCCTTCGAATTTTGGACAAAAATATTGTAATTCTAGATGATGATGCAACTAAAACTCATACTATGCAATATGAAATTGCCTGCAGTCTTCTGTAGGTGACGTCAGCAGGCTGATTGATGCAGGCCCACCCACATTTTGGAGCTAAAAGTTGGCGTTCCAAAATGTGCTGAAACTCGTTTGAAAACAAGCATAACATTACTTCTCAATGTATTGTGGGCGGAATTTTACCTGTAGAAATAATTCTTATGTAGATAAATATGAAATAAACGTCAATGGTTTTAGCGTTAAAGAGGGCCCTTAATGATCCATTTGAATTGTTATATTTGCAGGGTGGAATAATTATACAAAGTACATCTTTAATCCTATTTAAAAAATATTCAGTGGAATTGAATTTATTTAGGAGGGCAGGATAATAATAATACAAATGTGATGCTAAGGCATTATCATATTCGTGATATGCTTTTTTTTCTTTTTTAAATGTTTCATCACATTTCGGGAGGTAATTAAGATGTTTGCAAAAAATGCTTTATTTTCAGGCTTCCTCTTTCTGCTTAGCGATACTGATGGATGGCAGTAAAGTATACCACACAAATATGTACAAATGTACGCATACTTTTTACTACGTTATTTAATATGTGGTGTTGAACATATTACTCTGATGTGTGTACCTGCTAGCCTGCTAACATTAGAGTGGATCAAGTACCAAAATTCCACCAACCGTGTATACCAGGGGTGTCCAAACTTTTTCCACTGAGGGCCGCAACGGAAAAATTAAAGCATGTGGGGGCCATTTTGATATTTTTCATTTTCAAACCATAACAAAATATATGGATTTTTAAAATGTATTTTACCTTTAGGGGTCCCGGCGACCATAAAGGGTCTCAGTTATTAAAATATTAAAAATAAGTCTTATTTGTATTATTATTTTTTATTTAACGCTTACAGTAAATCTCTATATCAACTTAAAAAAAAAAAAAGGTTTTATGGCTTTTCTGTCAAAAACAACTTTGTTTTTTATAGTAAAACTGAAATATGCAGTATTTAGTAATTAGAGCCCTAAAATATAAATAATGCAGGACACCATTGATTTTAATTATTTAATATTTTTGAGTCATCACAGTGAAAAGATAAATAAAATACCACTAAATATATTTGTGATCCAAAAGGTGCCCCACTCATAAAGTGATACATTTTTATTAGTTTTTTTTTTTAAACTTTCATCACTTAAGTTACGAGATCAACTTCAGATATATCTGTCGATTTTACGTTTGAACTATTATTTTGTTTGTTTTATGCTCTTTTGTCAAAGAAAACTTTGTTTTTATATGGCAACTACACAATATATGCAATATTTACCACATAAAACATTTTAAAGTGAAAAATTTCAACTAATTGGAGCTTTGAAAATAATTAATTATAACATGGATTTTTTTTCATTATTTTTTTTTTGAGCAGTGGCAAAAAAAGAAAAAGAAAGAAAGACAAAAGAAAAAAAAAACAGCCTGCCTGGCAGCTTTGTGTCAACATTGCAACGTTTTCTCGTTAGATTTCACCTCATTCCACTTTTTTTAATGTTCATTTTTATTTTTTGCAATAGCATTTCCAGAATGTGTGGCGGGCCGGTAAACAATTAGCTGCGGGCCGCAAATGGCCCCCGGGCCGCACTTTGGACACCCCTGGTGTATACAGTTTAACACTGAAGATACTTGTACTTCATCATGGACAGAATACCAAGAAAGAATATCAACAACTTCAAGAAGGAGTGAAACATGCAACCATGAAAACTATAAATGTCTTCTGGATAAAACCAAGGTTGAGTTATTTGTCTACAAAGATAATACTGTAAATATGTTTGAAGAAGTCTATGTGTCCCCAATTGGGTATCATTTAAAAAAAAAATGTTGCACAGATAGATGCTAAAAAAATGGTTGAAATAAACTATTGACTAATATCACCTTCATGATGAGAGTATGTCAACTTCAGTATATTTACTGGAGTGTACTGATAGAAATAAGTATTCCCCTTGAGACACAACTGTTCCTTCATTTGACATTTTCATTGATTTTCATTGATTAGTCTGCACCACACTGAAGCAGGAGCCATTCTCCACGCCAGACAAGGACACCAAAACAACATCCAAACGGAAGACATGTATCCATGAAAATATAGAGAAGGTGCTTATGGTGTGCCCGACGTGTTTCTGTTAATTTTGTCTCCTGACTTAGTAGATTACAATCAAACATTACCACCACTCAAAACGGTCTGTGTGCAACATAAACAACAACAACAATAACAATTCCTATTGTTATTGTTACACACTTGAAGTCCTTGAATTCTTGAAGTACTTCAAGTCTTATGGTTACACGATAGAGAAGTCGCCCGAACGAGACACCTCGGAAGTCTGAGGTAAATGTTGTACATTATTACATAAAACTACTGTAGTTGTCTGTCGTACATTCTATGGTACTGTTTTTCAAACAATATTTATTTGATAAAAACTTGTTTTTCTTTTGAAAGGCATGTAACATGTTAAAATTGTGCTGTTTTGAGGGGGTCAAGCATCGATTTAGTTGATTTCAATTCATTTCGATGGGCAACGTTGATTTGAGATAGACCAATTGCGCTCGTAACTGGAGCTACCATTGTATATAGCAGACCTCGGCAAAATATGGCCCGCAGGCAACATGTGGCACATTAAGATTTCCAATCCGGCCCGCCAGACGTTCTACATAATTTTTTAGACCTTTAACATCAAAAGGGTTCTGCCCTCACTATATGTAATGAGGTTATACAGCTTGGCAATCCAAGACATTCTAATAAAGTTCCAAAGCAGATTAATCCATTTAGGCTCTTTGTTGTTGATCTTGCTTTGTCTTTTTCCTATCTTTACTTTTGTCTTGCCCTTGACTTTTTTATCAAACTGAAATACACACAATGACAAATGTATAAGCTATGTGATTCAAATAACATACTGAAATGTACTACACAATATGTAAATATTAGCTTTACACAAATATACAGCACTATCATCAAACAAATACTGCTGAGTGTTGAAACTATTTTGATGGTGGAAATATACGACTGGCAGCCATTTGAAATCCTCAAAACATCCATTTGAACAGTGCACAAAAATCGTTTTTCAATAAACATCTTACTATCAAATTGAACCACTTTCCACCTTAATGTTGAGTTATAAAAACAAGTTAAACAGTTTACTTACATACTTATCTTTTCCAAGGCTTGTAAGAGCTAACACAACTTGTCTGCTTCTCAATTGTCTCATGAACTGAACTGACATCGTCAACCCGGAAGTGCCCAAACAAATCAAGCGTAGTATTTTCCTATCGCCACAAGGTGTCAGTAAGAGTCTACAATCAAATGGGCATAACAAATAGTGTAGCTTCCATTATGACGTGCATTGCTGTTTTTTAAATGACCGTTTGTCTTGAATGATAGAAAGTATTTCAATGATTGAAATCTGCGCTTTTGGGTGTTATACGAGTTATTACGGTAATCTACGTCCCAGCAGCTCTGACTAGGAACTAAGCAGAGTGGGCGTAGTTTGTTTTCAGAGCAGCCAGCCCGAAACGCGTGTGTCAGAAACAGATGCGGAAGCAAATTTTTACAACAAAGTTCTGCATAAAAGTGATAACATATATCATATATATATGATAACTTTATTGATTCCTTCAGGAGAGTTCCCTCAGGAAAATTAAAAATATATAAAAAACATATCATATTGTAGGTGTTTATTAGACTTAGCATTTATATTTTGTTGTATTTTACATTTTTGTTGTGTTTTTAAAGATGTCTATCGAAGAGCGATGTTCATATGTTGTTCATATTCAGTGTTTTATTGTTCATAGTTAATATTGTAAATCCCACTTTCTTTATTTTAATGTACATTTTGGGTGTCCCATTCTGTAAAAAACTATACATTTCCATTCTTTTTTTTTTTTAGATGGTCTGTCATAAAATGTTTACAACTCTATCGGACATTGTGACTTTTGGTATTAGTGCTCCTGAAAAACAGGGACCCAAACACACATACTGTACAGCAGATTTTTACAGCTAAATGTGTATATATAGTTTATACACACATTTTTTCTCAATGTGGGCCCCCAAGTAAAAATATTTGCCCAGCTCTGGTGTAGAGTGTATGCAAATATAAAAAAAAAAAACATATATATATTTTTTTTAAACTCCGGACATCCCGTGGGCCGCATTGTCGACGCTGGCGGGCTGGATCCCTGGTATGGTGTAAATAACTAACTTTCTCTCTTCATGCTGCGTGATTGACCTGAACTCATAAGGTTGTCAGGCCCGGTTCCGCAATACCGTAGTCAATTTAATCATCGTGTTCATATCTGAAAAAATATCAGGGACTGAAAAAGAACAACCTGTCCCAACACTTTTGAGCGTGTAGTTCAGTGGGGGTGGGGCGTTGGACAGAAGACCAGCAGGAACACAATCAGAGTGTTGGTTTGAAGATGAAGCCAGCAGGAGACTCATCCATCAGCACATAACCAAGTCATTACAAAACAAATAGGAGCAGGACAAGTTTTCCATTTAGATGCAAATGTTCATTTCCCATCCTGATCCTGGACCTGCGAGGAGAACGGAGCATTAAGCTGACGACAGATGAGTTGCGACAGGCGGACTCTTGTGTTTGCAGGCAATAAAGTGATAGACTTCATTTTCACACTCATTCATGCGCTAGGTCCAAACCTGCTATTGTGACAAAGTACGATTTTCACTCAAGTCAACATTTTAGGTACAATAAAGAAAAAATAATACAGCACCATGACGGCAGGGTGTCCAAAGTGTACATATTCTAGGCACCAAATGAAACACGGCCTGCACACAAAACTAAGAAGAGCTAAAAAAAAAAAGGCCCAATTTCACAGTGGGGATGTGGTGGCAAATGCAAAGAAGCAAGGAGAAAGAAAGAGTGGAGAGATGGTTTCAAGGACTTATAGCTTCTAAATGACCTTAATTTCACTAACAAGTTTTCTAAGTGTACTTTTTGCTTCGGAAAATAAAACAGGCACGTTTTCTCAAGGTTTGACGTAATGGGTAGATAACTAACTGTATTTGGAAAGCCGTCTTTCCATCGCCAGACTCGATATGCCGCCCGCTCTTGGTGTGATGTCATCTACAGAACTGGAACCTATTTCCCCTCATAGACAGTGTGGATAAAGGCATGGAAAACTACTATTTTGATCACTTGATTGCATCTTTTTGTCACCCTGGTTCATGATTGCTTTGAAGTGAATTAATTAACTCATACTATGTTTTGCATATAGTGAATGTTTATATTCATCTTGGAGAAAGCAAAACACCAGTTTAACTAGTAGGTATTTCAGTTTGGGCACATAATAACATATGGCCCTTGAGTACTGACATTTGTGTGTGGATTAGATTAGTTCTCGCGGAAGAAAAGGCAATAAAATTGGACCTTGGTATACAAAGGTGATAGCCCTATCCGTGAGAAGAGACTACATGTTTGGCTTAATGCCAACATCTAAGATACGACCTGCATCTGTTGCCTTTCCAGACCCTTACACACAAACATCTCCTTTTTATGGTCAGGATGCGTTGTCCTGACTTAGCACACACACAGAGACAGGAAGGAGGAATATAAAAACTGATGGTTTGGCTTCTCCAAGTTAGGAGTGCTTCATTTTTGACTTGACCTCCTCCAGGAACTGCAGTCCTGTATAATGACGCTCGTTTGTAATAAAGCAACTTTTGGTTCAGTAAAGCGTCTCCGAAGTCTCTTTTGATGCAGCCGCACTGCCGTGTCACCCTTATGTCTGGACGAGGATGACAAGACCAGAAATACACTTCAACTTCAAAACTTATATGGTTACATTATGGGCAAAAAATAAATTATAATATAAAGACAGCATAGCCAGTGTATCCTCATCCTCAGTGTCTGCCTTTCATGGGTGTTTTCTTAAAGGGTTCATATTATGATGTTTTTTTTTTTACATAAAAACACTTCCTTGTGGTTTACATAACATATAATGGTGGTTCTTTGGTCAAAATGTTTCATGGATTATGTTTTACAGACCATCTTCAAACAGCTTTCTGACCGTCTCTTCAGGATGCGCCGTTTTGAGGGCGGTCGTATGTACGTGCCTTCAATTGGACTGCGTCTTCTCCCTGTCAGCCATGTTGTAGTTTTTAGCACTTCCACAGCGAGTCTACTAACAGATTTAAGTTAGAACTATACGCTACTTTGTGTTACAAATGGCTACAGCGGAGGATTTTAGCATGCATGTGCATGTACAAGCCAGTCTGCCCCACAACAAGAGAATAGCGAAAAAAAGGCGCTTATTGACTAGAGTACAAACTACAATGGCGGGCGCGCACAATTTTCTCTGGGTTCATTTATACCATACATGGATAATCCGCTGACGGTTTTCCCAATTTGTGACATCACAAATTGTGCACATTCCAAACGGCTCCTTTGGAGGAAGTATGACGGAAGGCAAGATTATTTAATTCATATCTCTGCCATATCTCCATGGTTTTATTTAAATTTTTCAAGGCGTATGCAGATTCCAAATACACAAAAGAAGAAAAGATGGTTTTGCATAATAAGGCCCCTTTAAAGTTATGGCATTTTTAATACTTTTTATTTTAAACATTGCATACTCCCCCAAGTATAAAGTATCTATCTATCTATCCATTTATTTACTTTATCTATCGATCCATATTTTTTAAAGAACATGTGGTGAAATGAAAACAATAAAACATCAGTAGAAGAGGATGCAAACAAGAATAGTATAGAGGCTAACTTTCTACAAACCCCGTTTCCATATGAGTTGGGAAATTGTGTTAGATGTAAGTATAAACGGAATACAATGATTTGCAAATCATTTTCAACCCATATTTAGTTGAATATGCTACAAAGACAATATATTTGATGTTCAAACTGATACATTTTTTTTTTTTTTGCAAATAATCATTAACTTTAGAATTTGATGCCAGCAACACGTGACAAAGAAGTTGGGAAAGGTGGCAATAAATACTGATAAAGTTGAGGAATGCTCATCAAACACTTATTTGGAACATCCCACAGGTGAACAGGCTAATTGGGAGCAGGTGGGTGCTATGATTGGGTATAAAAGTAGATTCCATGAAATGCTCAGTCATTCACGAACAAGGATGGGGCGAGGGTCACCACTTTGTCAACAAATGCGTGAGCAAATTGTTGAACAGGTTAAGAAAAACCTTTCTCAACCAGCTATTGCAAGGAATTTAGGGATTTCACCATCTACGGTCCGTAATATCATCAAAGGGTTCAGAGAATCTGGAGAAATCACAGCACGTAAGCAGCTAAGCCCGTGACCTTCGATCCTTCAGGCTGTACTGCATCAACAAGCGACATCAGTGTGTAAAGGATATCACCACATGGGCTCAGGAACACTTCAGAAACCCACTGTCAGTAACTACAGTTGGTCGCTACATCTGTAAGTGCAAGTTAAAACTCTCCTATGCAAGGCGAAAAGCGTTGATCAACAACACCCAGAAACGCCGTCGGCTTCGCTGGGCCTGAGCTCATCTAAGATGGACTGATACAAAGTGGAAAAGTGTTCTGTGGTCTGACGAGTCCACATTTCAAATTGTTTTTGGAAACTGTGGACGTTGTGTCCTCTGGACCAAAGAGGAAAAGAACCATCCGGATTGTTATAGGCGCAAAGTTGAAAAGCTAGCATCTGTGATGGTATGGGGGTGTATTAGTGCCCAAGACATGGGTAACTTACACATCTGTGAAGGCGCCATTAATGCTGAAAGGTACATACAGGTTTTGGAGCAACATATGTTGCCATCCAAGCAAGGTTACCATGGACGCCCCTGCTTATTTCAGCAAGACAATGCCAAGCCACGTGTTACATCAACGTGGCTTCATAATAAAAGAGTGCGGGTACTAGACTGGCCTGCCTGTAGTCCAGACCTGTCTCCCATTGAAAATGTGTGGCGCATTATGAAGCCTAAAATACCACAACGGAGACCCCCGGACTGTTGAAAAACTTATGCTGTACATCAAGCAAGAATGGGAAAGAATTCCACCTGAGAAGCTTAAAAAATGTGTCTCCTCAGTTCCCAAACGTTTACTGAGTGTTGTTAAAAGGAAAGGCCATGTAACACAGTGGTGAACATGCCCTTTCCCAACTACTTTGGCACGTGTTGCAGCCATGAAATTCTAAGTTAATTATTATTTGCAAAAAAAAAAAAAAGTTTATGAGTTTGAACATCAAATATATTGTCTTTGTAGTGCATTCAATTGAATATGGGTTGAAAAGGATTTGCAAATCATTGTATTCCGTTTATATTTACATCTAACACAATTTCCCAACTCATATGGAAACAGGGTTTGTATTTCTCTGCTATCTGACACGACAGAGTTTGTGGACTTTCCGTGTTTACGAAGGGAATTTTCCCCTGCCTGTTTGAAAACATAGCAAACCGTCGCAGGTATGAGCACGCAAATGATTGAGTGTCTCTGTGGTGAAAGCCGCGTAGACGCGCAAAAACATCATAAGGGGACCTACACGAATTATGAATAACACGTGCAATGTTAGATCGCACGCAACATGGCCACTAATAGTACTATTTTATTAGGGGTGTAACAATTGGTTCTAACAACGATTCGAGTCGAATCGTAATGTGATGATGCCGATACGATTCAGGGACCATACTATTTTATTTGGAATGATACCATCCGAAACAACTCAGTGAGTTGAAATTGATTCAGTAACTTTTTAGCAAAAGAAAAATCAACCAGTGGGACTGTGGAATAAATACTTCACACTGGACAAGTTTCCTATATTCCTGTTATTTCTTGTTAGATTAGATATAAATGAATTATGTATACAAACAAGCAAGTAAACAATTAATGGCCAAGCTTTTACACCTTATTTGAATAAAGTATGCCTCACTCGTGGGAAAGCGCCCGGGTTTGACATCATCCCTCCAGAAGATCTGAAAAAGTATAAATAGGTGAGTAGTCTAGTAAAAGAGTAAATTCCCAGTATTCATTTATGAAATGTTATTTGCTGATGAGTCGATGACACGACGTTGATGTCTCACATGGTTGACAACCTTTGGCACCTTGCCTTTCCCATGCCTGCAAAAACTTTGGATGACGATCCATCTAAAGAAGACAAACGTCATGAACTCCTCACCATTCATTGCCATCGTCAGGTACACCCTGAAAGTTGTAGAAAACATCATATTCCTTTGGTCTACCACCTCAAGGTCCGTACCATGCTTAGACTTTTGCTTAGCATGGTACAATACTCTATAAGAGGCCGTTGATCTGGACAGAACACTAAACTCCTTAGTACTAATCAGCTTCATATATGCCTCGAAGGCTTCTGATCGAGTCAATCACAAAAATATGTTTTTTAAAAATGCGTCAAAGGGGTGTGCCTATTGAAATACTGGCGTACTGGTATGCTAACCATAGCATGCAGGTTGGATGGGTAAACAGTTTCCGACTGCTTTGGTGTTTGTAATGGCGTCCGCCAGGGCGGATGTTACTTTCTCCAACCCTTTTTTAACGTCTACATGGAGGATTTTTCTCATCAGCGAGGCGCCTGTACAACAAACAGGCTGTGTAATTGGTAACACTCTTTTAAACCATCTCATGTATGTTGACAAATTGGCAAATTTCCCCCCCAGCAGTGCCGGATTGCAACAACTGCTCAATATACGTTTTACTTATGGGACCAACCATGACATATTTTATAATGCCAGGAAGAGTACGGTGATGGTATGTTGTACTATAGACGATAGAGACCTCACATTTCCACGTTTTTATCTAACAGGAAAAATGTTTAATTCCTGTACTGAAACCAAATACCTCGGCCATTTCATCACAGATCAATTAAATGATGATGATTATGATGATATTAATAGACAATGCCAGGTCATGAATGCTCAGGCGAACATGCCAAGAAGTAAATTTAACATGTGTTCAGACCAAGTGAAGATCTGTCTCTTTAGGGAATATTGTACTCCTCTCTATACTGCCTTAAAATAAAATGCCCAATATTGTCCGGTACATTAGTCACGGGAGGAGACAAAACGCCCAAAATGTCAAAAATACACCCAGGAATGACGCACAGGGAAGCGGGGAAGCAAAGGGGAAAAAGTGCCCAAAATTTTAAAAATGCCCAATGTTGTCCAAAATGTCAAAAATACACCCAGGAATGACACACAGAGAAGCGGGAAAGTAAAGGGGAAAAACAGCCATAAATGTTAAAAATGCCCAATATTGTCCAAAATACCTACCCATAAGTCCTGGGAGGAGCCAGAATGCCCAAAATGTAAAAAATACACCCAGAAATTACGCACAGGGATTTTCTCATTTTTTTGAACAGGCGACCATTACATTAAATTTACACCATTATAGTGTAAATTTAGGAAAGCGAGCGTTCATTAGCTGCTGGTTGCTTACAATGATTGCATGAGGATTCTACTGAAACAACCGAGATGGTGCAGTGCAAAAGAGCTGTTTTGTAAGGTGAGTCAGCTCATTTCAGGCTTTGCTAAGACATCAGATGTACAAGTTTATCAGCTGACTGAATGTTTCTGAGGATGCCATCATTGCTCAGCTGGTTAACCCGTGTGTCAGTGATGTGAGATAGTCACCTTTGTGGAAATATTGGTATAATTGTCTCGTTTAGCACTGTTTATTAATGAGTGATCTGTTTTTATGTATTCAGTGTTGTATGTTTCTTTGTCTATGGACCTTGAGTGTGATAATGACAAACTGAAACATGTACATAAGTATTCATAACCTTTGCCATGAAGCTCAAAAGTGAGCTTAGAGGCACCCTGTTTTAACTGATCATCTTTAAGATGTTCCTACATCTTAATTAGAGTCTACCTGTGGTAAATTCAGTTGGTTGGACATGATTTGGGAAATACGCACACCTGTCTATATATAAGATCCCACTTGACAGTGCAGAGCAAAAACCAAGCATTTGGTCAAAAGAATTGTCGGTAGACTTCCGAGACAAGATTGTCTTAAGGCACAAATCTAGGAAAGGTTACAGAAAAATAGATGCTGCCTTGAAGGTCCCAATGAGCACAGTGGACTCCATCATCCACAAATTAAAGAAATTTGGAGACACCACAACTCTTCCTAGAGCTGGATGGCTGTCTAAACTGAGCGATCGGGGGAGAAGGGCCCTAGTCAGGGAGGTGACCAAGAACCAGATGGTCACTCTGTCAGAGCTACAGCATTCCTCTGTTGAGAGAGGAGAACCTTCCAGAAGGACAACCATCTCTGCAGCAATCCACCAATCAGGCCTAAATTGTATAGTGGCCAGACAGAAGCCTTTCCTTAGTAAAAAAAAATGCCAAAATGCACCTGAAGGACTCTCAGACCATGAGAAACTAAATTCTCTGGTCTGATGAGACAACGATTGAACTCTGGGGTGAATGCCAGGCGTCATGTTTGGAGAAAATCAGGCACTGCTCATCACCAGGCCAATACCATCCCTACGGTGTAGCATGGTGGTGGCAGCATCATGCAGTGGGGATGGTTTTCACTGGCAGAAACTGGGGGACTGGTCAGGATCGAGGGAAACATGAATGCAGCAATGTACAGAGACATCCTGGATGAAAACCAATTCTTCCCATCCAACCTGATGGAGCTTGAGAGGTGCTGAAAAGAGGAATGGGCGAAACTGCCCAAAGATAGTTGTGCTTGAGGCATCACATTCAAAAAGACCTGAGGCTGTAACTGCTGCCAAAAGAGCATCAATGAAGTATTGAGCAAAGGCTGTGAATACTTACGTACATGTGATTGCTTAGATGTTAATTTTTAATATATTTCAAAAAGCTCTAAAAAAACAAAAAACGTTTCCATTTTGGAATAAGGCTGTCACATAAAATGTGGAAAAAGTGAAGTGCTGTGATTACTTTCCGGGTTCACCATAAGTATCGTTCCTGTCAGTAGGTATGTTCATAGTTCACCAGAGGGCAGTAGCGTACAAACCCAATCAAGCCATCACATTACTAGCAGACACACCTGTGTCACTAGTTTATATCTTACACCTCAATGTCTTATTCATTCTCAGCCTTTATTATTTATTTGAACTAATCTTTATGCTGAGTAGAATTATTATACCATTTACATCGTCAATGATTTATTCAAACTAAAGTGGCATGCACAAGTTAGAATTTATTTAGGTTTTTTTTGTAATTTGCACAAAACTTGCATTCCCATGATGAGTGTGTATGTGAACTTCAGGTTCCCCCCTCCTGACTTTTATCGAAGTATAACAATATATTGACTGAAAATGTATGTCAAATAATTAAAAGTAATGAATACTTTAGTTAAGGAGAACAAGAAGGTCCAGTTTGGAACGTTCCTCCTAGTTTGATGACACACCTCCAAGTATTGTTTCAAATATAACCTTCAACTGTCTTGTGTTCTTTGAAGATGCAATTGTAGCAAGGGGTCACCTACTCCCGCATATTTGACATAAAACATACATAAAACAAAAGTGTTCAGAAAAAAATGTTCAATTTTCTTCCGTGGCTTCTTTTTGCAATTTGTTTTAATCGGAGGAGCCCACAGCAGGACCTGCTGTTCGTTGAGAGGAGCGATAAATAAATGAATGTATATCTCTTTTGTTATCATGAAGCTACCATAGAAATGATGTATTGTTCATATATTTGTAAACTTACAAAATCAACAGAGGGTGAAATACTTATTCGCCCCACTAAAAATGCTGTGTAAATACAGAGTATATACAGAGTATTGGCATGTAGATATTAAGGAGTCCATCTTGGTTTTTTTTCAAACCTCTTCATTTGGGCAGCTATACCTGCAGTATGTAAGGGTTATGATTGATTTGCCAGAACAGGTTTTCTGTAAAACAGAGTCAACTTGTTTGATTTCAGCTCCTCACTCGCAGGTCTTTGTTGTCAACATCAAACAAATCCAGTATCAATGTACAAACGTGTGCTGTCGAAATCCATAACATTTCAGAAAAAGGTGATTTCAAAAACTAGACTGAGGTTTCCGACTGTAACCGCAGGACAAACTTGTGAGACTTTGGGTCGATGAACTCCTCTGACATTTGAATGAAGGGGATCTTCTTGACGCTCACCACCAGGCTGAAGTCCACACATCTGAGCAGGAAGACCGAACCGTTCTTCAGGCCGCTGGTGACTGAGGCCTCGCTGACCAGGGTCCACTGACGGGCCATCCATTGGTCCCGACTGTATTGCAGGGTGGGTCCCGGCATGAGGTAGCTCTCCAGGAAGGCCTGCAAGGAGAATGGTTATAGTTGTAATCCATTTCGAACATGCAATCAGTTACAGAATTACATATTTCCAGTTTCTCATTACAACATGTCTGAAAAGGAGTGGAAACAAGTAGAGTTTATTTAATCCTACTCCTTTCCGTTTAATAGCAATTACTTACACATTTATGTTCACTTATACTGTGCTCAATTTGTAATATAAATAATAAATGATAAATGGGTTATACTTGTATAGCGCTTTTCTACTTTCAAGGTACTCAAAGCGCTATGACAGTATTTCCACATTCACCCATTCACACACACATTCACACACTGATGGAGGGAGCTGCCATGCAAGGCGCTAACCAGCACCCATCAGGAGCAAGGGTGAAGTGTCTTGCCCAAGGACACAACGGACGTGACTAGGATGGTAGAAGGTGGGGATTGAACCCCAGTAACCAGCAACCCTCAGATTGCTGACACAGCCACTCTACCAACTTTGCCACGCCGCCCCAATATAAAAAAATAATCAAATAATCAATGTTCATATACATTTTTGATAAGGTTCAAGATGTTTATCAGGATTGTTCTTCCTTGTACTTTGTAAACACTTTTGAGTTTGAACAGTTTCTTAAACTGGATCATATTAGTACATTGTTTGACTTATTTGCTTAAGCCATTCCATAATTTAATACCACCTTCTGACATGCTAAAGGTCTTAAGTGTTGTGCGTGCATACAAATGTTTTAAGTAAAAATGTTTTATTTCAGGTTATATTTCTTCTCTTGTTGAGAATAATTGTTGTACATTAATGAGTAGCAGGTTATAGTTTGCTTTGTACAGAATTTTAGCTGTCTGCAAATGCACCAAATTCAGTCAATCAATAATCAATCAATCAATCAATCAAAGTTTATTTATATAGCCCTTAATCATAAGTGTCTCAAAGCCACAACGACATCCTTGGCTCGTATCCCACATCAGGGCAAGAAAAAACTCAACCCAATGGGCACAATGAGAAACATCGGAGGGGACCGCAGATTATTACATTTCTTTATTTTTGTTTCAATAAATAAAGGTATTGCATGTTCTCTATAACCAACATTATGAATTATCTGACTTTTTTGGAACACGGTTAATGAATGTAGCATACATTTGTAATAATTTCCCCATATTTCTCCACAATACCTCAGATATGGTAAGACTAGCGAGCAGTAGAGAATATGGAATGATTTTTTTGTCAAAGATATATTTTGCTTGATTCATTATTGAAATATTTCTTGACACCTTATGCTGTATGTTTAAATGTTTCCCCCAGTTTGTTTTATCATCTGTTATTACACCTAGAAATGTAATTTATTTGACCCTGTCAATGTCAAATCCGTCTATTTGTATTTGTGTTTGACTTTCTCTTCAACTGTTACCAAATAACATTATTGCAGTTTTACTGAGATTCAAAAATAGTCTGTTTTTGTCAAACCATCTTTTTAATTTGTTAATTTCTGCTGTTATTATTTGTATTAGCTTCTGTGTGTGCTCTCCTGAACAAAACACAGTCGTATCATCTGCAAATAATACTTTAATACTAATCTTTAAGTCCTTTGTAACTTTATAAATGTTTATAAACAGTTTTTGGTCCCAGTATTGATCCCTAGGATATGCCACAAGATATATTTAGTGCTGTAGATGTATAATCGTATTGCTTCCTGTTGGTTAAGTACCAGATTTTTGGACTATAAGGTGCACTTAAAATCCTTTCATTTTCTCAAAAATCGACAGTGCGCCTTATAACCCAGTGCGCCTAATGTACGGAATCATTCTGGTTGTGCTTACCGATCTCGAAGCAATTTTATTTGGTACATTTTGTAATGATAAGTGTGACCAGTAAATGGTAGTCACACATAAGAGATATGTGTAGACTGCGATATGACGGCAGTAAACAACACCAAAACTTTAAATGTTCCATTGAAAATAAAGAACATTACACACAGCGCTCAAAAATCTGTCAAAATGTTTTAGTATGACTTTGAAGCCGCACTGCTTGATGGATTGTCGGCGCATTACGGCTACCGTAGTCAGAGATACAAGTATTACTATGGTGTGTGTATAAAGACTGCAAAATGGCACCCATTAGCAGATATATTATCTGGCGTTTTGTTTTGCAATATTATGCAAAACCAACTTTTCTTACCTGCTGGTACCTGCTGATGTGTATTTGAGATCTGCAAATGAAAGTTTGCGTAGGTCCGCCACTGTAGTCCATGCCGATGCCGTAGTCGATAAGCTTCTTATTTTTCACTATCTTCTTGTTATGGGACAGTCACCCCTCTGCTGTTGCCATTTCTAAAATAATGTAGCGTAAAGTTCTAACTTATATCTCGCTATGGAAGAGCTAAAAACTACCAGTATAGTGGGTTTACATAATTTACCCACGGAACTTTAGTTATTAGAGAGTTCCGGTCGGACGTCTTTTCACGGGACACATTTCCGGCATTGTTGCACTAGTGAGCCATGGATGAGGAGATTTTGCTCCGTTGTTGATTTAAGTAAAGTCTGAATGTCATTAAAACAGTTAGCTCCATCTTTTGACACTTCTTCCACTCCCGTCCTTGCACGCTACACCGCTACAACAAAGATGACGGGGAGAAGACGCTGTCGAAGGTGAGCCACGTAAATAAGACCCGCCACCGCATCCTGAAGCGAATGTCAGAAAGCAATTTGAAGGTGGTCTGTAAAACATGATGTATGCAACATTTTGACCAAAGAACCACCATTACATGTTATGTAAACCACAAGGAAGTGTTTTACATTTAGAAAATAATAATAATAAGATGACCCTTTTAATGCGCCTTATAACCTGGTGCATCTTGTGTATGAAAAAAACCTGACTTGACCCGCTCATCGACAGTGCGTTTTATAATCCGGTGCGCCCTATGGTCCGGAAAATATGGTAGCTTCCTACCCAGTTCAAGACCAACCCTCTGATGCCATACCGTTCTAATTTGTCAATTAGGATGTTATGATTAAATGTGTCAAATGCTTTTGTTAGATCCATAAACACTGCAGCTGCACACCGTTTACCATCTATTGCATTGGTAATCTCATCCGTTTTTTTTTTACATTGATGCCATCAATGTTAAAATGTTAGCTCTCTATCCGTATTGGTTGTCCACAAGCGTGTCACTTTAATTTATGAATTTGTCCCATCCGTTTTTGTCAAAATTGTGGAAGGAAACAGGTCTACAGTTTGTAAAATGGTGTTTTGTCTCCAGTCTTAGAATTGGTACAACTTTTGCTATTTTTCTTTTCTTTGGGAATTTACCAGTTTAAAAGGATAGTTTGCTGATATACTTATTAGTTTCTAAAGCATTGACGCACAGGAAGTTCTCACACACTTTTTTTCTATATGAAATCTTGACGAGTGTGAGAAGGTTACCTTGGGTGACATGTTGTTGTTGATGCAGAAGGCCAGGTGCTGTTGGATGCTATCCATGCTGTGGCAGTGTTGCTGCTTGGTGGTCCTCAAGTACTTCTGAAGGGCCCTTGCCATGGACGGGAAGATGGCTTGTGCTGCCTCTCGCGTGTCCAACACGTCTCCTGGAGCTTTCTTCTGCTCCTCCTCCTGCATGTGCTTGATATGAGTGAAGGCCTCTTCTACTGCCACAACCAGCCTGGAGACAAATATGGAGCTAAGACAACTTCTATTCTTAAGAAAAAACATTCTACACAATTTGACTGTTAAAACTTCTCCATTGAGCCAGAAGAACATGTATGATGTCATTGATGTTGGCCCCAAGAGAGGGTCTCAGGGTCTCCTGTTCATCCCAGAGTTTATTGGGATTAAGGTGATTGCTGTCCGGTTCTTTAACCCCATATTCAAGCAGACATGACCTCATGTAACTAGGCCTAGGCGATGATACATTTTGCTGGACTATATATTGTCCCACAAATTATTGTCGATAAATATTATTATTGTTAGCATTATAAAATAAAGCACTAAGGTAATCATAATAATAACAATAATAAAGAACTGGATGCACTTTTCACAAATGACCGGCTGGTGTAACCACAGGTTTTGAGGGCTTCCCTCAAATGCCTATGCTCTTTGTCTTTGGCCTGTGGGCTGGTTGGAACATTATCAGCTCTGTGTTGTAGGTTTCTGATAACACCCAGTTTGTGTTCCAATGGGTGGTGTGAGTCAAAAAGTAGGTATTGATCGATATGTGTGGGTTTTCGGTAAACCATGACATGGAGGCCCCTGTTTTCTACAATGTGGACATCACAGTCCAAAAAAGGCAACTTACTGTCTTTGACATCCTCACACGTGAACTTGTTTTTGGCTATTGAGTTAATGTGCTTGGTGAAGGCTTGCACTTCTTAGCTCCTGATTTTCCCCCATGTGTCATCCACATATCTGTACCAATGACTTGGTGCTGGTCCCCTTAAAAGAGCTAAGAGTTTCTTTTCCATGTCCTCCATGTAAAGGTTTGCTACTATTGGGGATGCAGGAGATCCCATGGCACAACCATGTTTTTGTCAGTAAAACGTTCCCATGAACTGAAAGTATGTAGTGTTAAGGCAAAGTTCCAGCAAAAGGCAAATCTGTTCTGGGTTTAGTGTGGATCTATCATGTAAGGTGTGATCACCTAGCAGACGTTGCTCCACACACACAAAAACAATCTAGTGTATGCTATCCAGTGTAATGACGAATGCACTGATTCATACTTTGGGGGAACAAAACAACCACTAAGCCGACACATGGCACAGCATAGACGGAAAAACTCTTCAGACCAAGACTCGGCTGTCCACCTGCACCTCAGGGAGAAACAGCACTCCTTTGAGAACAAACATGTACAGATTCTGGACAGGGAGGACGGATGGTACGAAAGAGGAGTGAGGGAAACCATCTATGTCAAGGTTGAAAAACTATCCCTAAAAAGAGGAGGTGGTCTGCGACACCAACTGTCTCCCACTTACAACACTGTCCTTTCAACCTTTCCTAAAAGACTCTGCAATTTAGCCTCCAACAAATAACAGGGGTTCGAAACATTCTGGTCACATTTGTTTACAACTAAATGGAATGCTAATGTGGGGGATTCCGACTATTTTGGACTGGTAGTAGTCGATCCACAACGATCGTTCTGCCACACAATACCTCAATGCTTATGAGGGGAAATTACACTTCAACAACTGTCGCTATCTTCGACAGGAGGATGGCTCGTTTGCATCAAAACAGTTGTTTTTCTCACTACGGTAGGGTAAAACCATCCTTGCCCAGGCACACCCTCCTGGTTTTTGGAGTATGAATATTTGGGTTTTTGGCACCAGCCGCTAGGATAGATCTGACCAATCTAAGTCTATGAACACGAACTGATGAAGCCTATTCGGATGAGAGGCGAAACGTCTTGTAAGACAAACCAAACAGTCCAGTTGCGATTGATTGAATACCCTGAGATTACAATGATCTGGATGAATGAAAACATTCATAGACATGAAGTACAAAACCAGTTCTGACTAATTATCATACATAGCGTTTCTACTCTTTTGGACTCATTCGTCACTTCAGGCAGCATTTGTAAGTTATACAACTTAACTAAAAGTATTTATAATTACTAAACTGTCTCTTGTGTGATGTCTGTAGAAGTGTTTTAATGCATATTTGTATGTGCCATCATAATGTAATGAAACTAAGGTTGTCAGCATTAGCTAATATGTTATTACGTTTATGAATGTCTGTGTTAGTATTATTAACTTACAACGGCATTCTTTTTGTATTGTTTTAGTTTCACAAATTCCTCAGTAAATTTTCCAAAACGTCACTGTGGAGTTATTGATTCTGTTTAGCTGATTTGACAGTTAGCTCCTGCAACGAGTGGGTCCATGACGATTACTTCTGTTTTGTTCTACTGTCGTGTACAGGCACCATTTGGAAACAATTAAGATATGTAAATAAACATTTACAAAGTCTTTCTGTGTAAATATCTCATTTAACAATGTGTATATCTGCGGCTCATAGTCCGGTGCGGCTAATATATGGAACAATATTTTTGTCTTTTAAAATTTAGTGGGTGCTGCTTATTTCCCGATGCGCTTTATACTGGTCCGGAAAATACGGTAACCCTTTCAAACGCAATAAACCTTTATTTCTCATTAAAATAATATTTTTACCATTGAAATTGGAAGGTCAAGACATTTTAGTTATCCTAAAAAGGTAAACAAACAGCCCTGCAATGAGGTGGCGACTTGTCCAGGGTGTACCCCGCCTACCGCCCGAATGCAACTGAGATAGGCTCCAGCATCCCCTGCGACCCCGAAAGGGACAAGCGGTAGAAAATGGATGGATGGATAGGTAAACAAACATTAAGATAAAATTGATTCCCAATCTCTGTTAGTAAAAACCACACTTCAATAAATACAGTAGTACCTCGATTTACGAGCACATTGTGTTTGCCTCCTGAGGACAAATAAAGTTTATAGAATTTTTAAATTGTAATTTTTTTTTTTCTTCCAACAACCGAGCTTCCAACTCAGAACACTCGTATCTCAAAGCAGTCCCACCCTTTGAAATTAATTTAAATGTGTTTAATCTGTGCTTGCCCTCCAAAACACCACTATTTATACATGTATTAACCCTTTTAAAAAAACAAACTTTTAGATAAGAAATATTGTTCGAAAAACATTACAATAGCATGTACTACAAACAACTACAGTATTCTTATTAATTAATGCACTGTACTAATATTGTTTAGCATTTACCTTGGAGAGCAGACTTTTGTAGGAGTCTCCTTTGAGCTGATTCTTGGTCGTGTAACAATAGGAACTAGGATATTGTTGTTTATGTTGCACATGGACATATTTGAGTGAGGCACTGGAGTGGTAAGAGTTGACAACAAGTTATGTTTGTGTACAAAAGGTAATGCTTGACCGTGTTAGGAGAAAAATGTCTAATGCAGCATTGACAGCTTTTACACATTTTAAAAAGTACCAATGATTGTCACACACACACTAGGTGTGGTGAAATTTGTCCTCTGCATTTGATCCATCCCATTGATCACCCACTAGGAGGTTTTAATGGGTAAATGTCCACAGTTTGGACGTTTAGAGGCTGGCTCCCGTTTCCTGTGATGCGGAATGCCTTGCCGATATGACTGTTAATCAGGAGAACATGTTTTAATGGTCTCTGTGGTCCGCTTTTCTCCTTCGCACTAACTTTATCAGTTTCGGTTGTTGGAGGGCAGGATTGTGTTGATCTCTGGCTGTGTGTAAATATTACTTCAACTGGCGGCAGTGAGGTTTATAACTTAAATTATGCGCACAACTTAAAACATAAGAAAAAGCAGAGAAATAACTAGCATCTTAAATTACTCGTAAGTTGAAGTACTACTGTATTGAACATCTTTAAATGCAGCTTTTTTACCCAGTTGGAAAAACTGGGTCAAGTGGTTTGTTGTGTTGCCATCACTTTCCAACAAATTCGGTATACTGGCTCATGCGTCCCTGCTGATGGATTAATGCTGCTCATTCATGTTGAAGCCCAAATTTTCCAACACAGAAAAATTCGGCTTTGCAATCATCTTTTTTGCTTCTAATTTTTTTTACCTTGCGGTGCTTCTCACTCACGAGTTGCGACTAGTGAGGCTCTCTGTGTGTGCATTCTATGTGTGTAAGCTAGCAGTCCCACCTTTGCTTTTTATATTGCTATATTTAGTCTATTTTATACCTGCATTGTCCTTTCCATCCTTACACTTTCCATCATTTGTAACTGAGCTACTGTGTGGAACAATTTCCCTTGTGGATCATAAAGTTTGTCTAAGTCTAAGTCTAAGTCTTTCCGAGACAAGCATTGTGGACGACAAACAGGTTCCTTCTGTTTATTTATATTCTGAGAGCGATGCACAGAGTGAACCCTCTTGCACCCTGTTTGAAAGCAGGAGATGAAGAAAAACAAACCCACACAAACATGGCAATTTATCGATGCCAGTAAAGTTATTGAGCTCATTTGTAAATATTGTCCGATTAATTGATTGGAATGGAAGCTTCCCAAACTAAGCCATGATCAAATACAGTACAGATAGCCCGGCCCCCGGCCAAATTCCTTTAACAAAAACTAAAAGTTTGGGGACCCCTGCTCTAAAAGTCCCACAGTTATTAAACCCATTTAAATTGCAGTTTTCCACAGGAAGAAACAATTCCAAGTGTACAGTATCTACAAAGCATGCTGGCTAAAAGCATCACAGCTTTACAAAGCATTTTCCTGCAATAATAAGTTGAGTTAATTGACTGTGAGACAGCACCCTCTGTTGCATCACTCACCTGGCTTTACGTTTGCGCACACGTCTTTCTTGCTCCGCCTCCTCATAGTAAAGCTCGTTGTGGCTAGAGTCCCGGCGGCGCGCGGACGCAGCGATCATGGCTCTGGACTGGGAGTGGGCCAGTCCTGCTGCTGCATTATTGTCTGGGCCTGTGACGGCACACGCAAAGACCAATACAACAGGTGTTGATAAGGGAATAATTATTGTGTGACGATATCTTCAAAGTAGGTGAAATCACTTCATTTATTCATTTTCCCGCTTTGACCTTTTTCATCTGGATGTACTGCATCAAGTTTTCAAATATTCTAATCTACACAAACTCCAAATCAAAAGTGAATTCTGTGGATCGTTGAAGCTGCAGGAGAACCTGACTGTTGCAAAAACTGGTTAGAAGATGACAGAACGGCTTCATTATTCATGCAGGGCACAGAGAGGGCATGGTAGGAATAATTCATGCAGAGAAAAGCAGGGATATTTTATGCTAAATCCTACTTAAAAAAACTACAGTTAGTAGGAAGCAGTTCAACTTCAAGCCCTGTTATCTGCAGCTGAGGGAACAACATCAAACTACCTCAATTCATTCCAGCACATCATCATTATGAGTCTAATGACTTAATGAAGAGAGCAAGTAAGCAGCCAGACAGAGAGGGAATAAAAAGGAGAAACAACATTCCCTGCTAAACATGTATACAATCGAGTGCAAGTGAGTCAACTTAGTGTACTTGATTGGTGCTTCAGTACACGTGAAGACGGGTGATAATACAGCAGCAGCTTGGTGTTACATTGGCATAGTTGACCTTTGATTTTTAACATGAACTTGTGGCATGCTGAGAGTGTAGGGGACTGTTTGGGGGGTTGTGACACCAAATAACAAAACTTTTACCACATGGGTGTTCTAAGTACAGTACAGACCGGAGAGCATTCTGCAAGGCAAAACGGTCGGTGAGTATTGGCAAAGCACGGAGACATTTTGCAGCCGTTACGTTTCTCGTGGAAATCCAGGGTTACTTGTCTGCACTCTTGCACTTTAATAAAGAGAAACCTTGTAAACTTTTTTTTGTTTATGTTTTATTTTATCTTTTATCTACACATATTAGTGCGCAATATGTAGTATTTATTTAAAAAATAAGTTTTTCTCTACGTTTTAACTCTGTTACTGTATTTGAAAACCTGCACTGCAACAATGTCATTTCTCCATTGTGGGATAAATAAAAAGCTATCTTATCCTATTATATATTACAGTATTTACTCGATTATTGCGAGGGTTACGTTTTAGACCCCCCTGTGGTAAGTGAATTTCCGCAAAGAAGGTACGCTATTTATTTTGATTGTTATGAATATTACAGTATATGCATTTACGTCTTTATAAACACTACACTACACAACACGCACACGCACACACACACACACACACACACACACACACACACACACACACACACACACACACACACACACACACACACACACACACACACACACACACACACACACACACACTTGCTATGCTCTTAAAACACTTTATACACGCTAAACTTTGAGTAATTTTAACATGTAAACTCAAATGGGTAATAAAATCTCAGTGTACTTTAAAATGGTACTTTGAGACCGTGAAGTGGCGAGGGAACACTGTATTGCAATTTTTTTATTTGAGAATTTAATTTATACAATAATTACCTTACAGCAAGGGTCTTAACCTCGTGGCCCACGGGCTAATTGCGGCCCCGGAGACAATATGTTGCGGCCCCCACCCTAAAATGAAAGTTTAATAATAGTGCGGCCTGCAAGTTTAAAGGCCTACTGAAATGAAATGTTCTCATTTAAACGGGGATAGCAGGTCCATTCTATGTGTCATACTTGATCATTTCGCGATATTGCCATATTTTTTCTGAAAGGATTTAGTAGAGAACATCGACGATAAAGTTCGCAACTTTTGGTCGCTGATAAAAAAGCCTTGCCTGTACCGGAAGTAGCGTGACGTCACAGGTTGTGGAGCGCCTCACATCTGCACATTGTTTACAATCATGGCCAGCAGCAGCGAGAGCGATTCGGACCGAGAAAGCGACAATTACCCCATTAATTTGAGCGACGATGAAAGATTTGTGAATGAGGAAAGTGAGAGTGAAGGATTAGAGGGCAGTGGAAGCGATTCAGATAGGGAAGATGCTGCGAGAGGTGGGTGGGACCTGAAATTCAGCTGGGAATGACTAAAACAGTAAATAAACACAAGACATAGATATACTCTATTAGCCACAACACAACCAGGCTTATATTTAATATGCCACAAATTAATCGCACATAACAAACACCTCCCTCCTCCCGTCCATATAACCCTCCAATACAAATCAAACACCCGCACAACACACTCAATCTCACAGCCCAAAGTACCGTTCACCTCCATAAAGTTCATACAGCACATATATTTCCCCAAAGTTACATACGTGCATGCACATAGCGGCACGCACGTACGGGCAAGCGATCAAATGTTTGGAAGCCAAAGCTGTACTCACGGTAGCGCACGCAAACATTCGTACCAGCGTTCACAACACTTCCACAAAAAAACTTTTTCAAGTTGCTACCCAGCAGGACATTTTACGTATATGTCTTGGATTACTGTGGTGGATCCAGAAAAGCGCCAAGGACAAGAGCGGTGAGTCTTTTATTGTCCAAACTGTCAATGATTTAAAAAACAATAACTACGGTGCCACTAGAACAAAAAGGCACAGGGAGAAAAGGCTTAGGCACAAATCACAAAACACGATGAGCAGGCAAACAGGCATGCTGCCGGGACGGGCAGGAAGACGCAGGACGGGATTGTTTTTTACCAAGCCGGAGACGGGAAGCATAGCGTGTGGCATGCAGCATCAAACTATTTTTTTTAACAAAGCTTTTCTTGTGGAATACCTGATGCGGCCAGACTCTGCCTCTCGCGGACCCCAGGTAAATTGAGTTTGAGACCCCCGCTTTACAGCATTTTGCACTTTTTTAATATTTCATTTTAAAAATCTTTAAAGCTGTTGCCACAAAAGCTAAGCAAAAGGTTCATGTTTTAAAGGCATTTTGTTCTCTTACTGTGCCAAATTAATTGACTTCAAAACCAAGGAACGTATCAAACCATGAATATGATGTACCGTTACACCCTAATAATTTGCTTTGTGAGCTATAACACAAAGTTAAGATGTTTTGTTTAGATATTTTCACATATATTGACCTAAATGGGATTGCTTTTAGCATTATCTCTAATGTACACAATGTATCTAAGCGACCTAATTATTCTTATTTTTTATGTATCTTATTTTATGTATGTAAGTTTGAACCCCCCTGTTTTAAATGGTAGATATGAATGTGAATCTGAGTGAGAGAAAAAAGATGAGCATTGAATCAACTTACTATTTAAAATATAAGCAGTGAGTTTAGCTTTAACGACTTCAGGAGATAGCATGAGAAAAGAAGACATTTTAGTCAAAGTCGGCAAGAAGTACAAGTTACTATTATTACACAACAACACACACCTTCAGAGGGGGCTGGAGGAATGTCTCCATCCACGTTGTACACCTTGAGGCCAGTCAGGTGTCTGGCAGCACGTGACTTGGAGGCGGAAAGTAAAGCTGGGTTATGGATTGGGAAATCACAGTAGTAGTGCTCCAAGATAGCCAACGCTGCTCGCTGGATGCTGGACACAAAAGGAACATTCCATTAGCTTTAAACAACCACCGTACGACAAGTTTTAGTGCAAGTGAAACTTATAGCGAAATAAACACTAGTCACTCACACTGTACATACTATACATAGAATACATGACATACATATACAATGCAGTGATAATCGATTCATTTAAGCAGTAATAAAAAAAGATTAGTTCTTAATTCCCTCATGATGGTTGCAGCGTTTGAGCAGCTTAAAACAAGAGTGCAACAAATGTTGATTTCTACACTTTCTGTACATACGGTGGTACTGTAACTCAATTTACATACACTACAACATACTGTATGAGTAATTTAAGATACAAACTGTCTCTCGGCTTTTGTTATGCTTTTAGTTGCCAGCATAATTTGAGTTTCAATGCTTTTCGCTGCCTGTTGAAGTGATATTTGTCCACAGCCCACAGTCAGAAATTGACACAATCCTGTCCTTTGTTGACCAGAACTGAGAAAGTTAGTGCAAAAGAGAAGAAGCGGATGACCAAACCTGAGAAACAAACTATTAAAAACATGTCCCACCGGTTTATCAGCCAACCCTGCAAATCATTCCCGGCTGCAGCACTCTAGTCCGCATCACCCAAGCCAGTGTCCATGGCATGCAGCCACAAATGTCCAAACGACGGACCTTTATCCATAAAAATATGAAGAAGGTGCCGATGCTGTCAACTCTGACCTCTCCGGTCTGTCACTCCAAGACATCCATGTGCAAAATTAACAACTATTTCCTAGTTCCTCTTTTTACACGACGGGGAAACAGCCGGTAGGAGACACCTATAAAAATCTGCTCATGATAAACGCTGAAAAATACTGCTACTTTATTTCATAAAACTATTGTAGTGGTGTCATTGTACTACGATTGTAGTAGTTTGTACTACATACTATTGCAATGTTTTTTTAAACAATATTTTGTATCAAGTGTTAGTTTTTCTTTTTAAAAGGCATGTTACATGTTAAAATTGTGGTGTTTTGGGAGGGCCGAGCACATTAATTTCAATTTAGTTCAATGGGTGGGGCTGATTTGAGCTACAGTATGAGTGTTGTGTGTTACAAGCTCTGTCGTGTAACACAATGTTGCTTGTAAGTTGAGGTACCACTGTATTACCATGTCTAATTTCACTTTTCTTTTCTTTGACGCACTGCCATAACAGTTTGCCTTTTGCTTAGAAGACATCATAAAAGGAATCAAGTTCCCAAAAAACCCCCAAAAGTGACATTGCTCTTCCTCTGTATAGTGACGCGAGTTACTACACATTCTGCCACCTATGTATTCTCCACACATAACTAATTTATTTTTGTACAGTTTTATTAATTTATGGGGATGCGTCGTAACAACTAAACGTCCTAACAACTAAACGTCCTAACATGAGGACCGCCTGTATATTAATTATCATTTTCGTCGTAGATCGTCAAGCAGGACATGTTTTAACATGTTAAAAAGAACTTAACCCATGATAACCCAGACACATTAACATATATATACAGTTTTATGTATTCTTTTAAACAGTGGGATTTATTGAGTGTCTAATTAAAGGAGCCATATGTAATAATTTCATGTCAAGTTATCATTAAATGGCCCTGATATGTCAAAAGGCTTTAATCAATGATGTTCTTTTCGAATACCTCTATAACTGATAACAGTAGTTCAGCCGGGATATGCTCATTTAAAAATTTAATTTACAGCCCTGAAATCTTGTCATTCTTTGTTATTTCGATGTCCCGCGCTCTACTGTTTGACCAATTAGAAAGTCAGTGAGTCTGTCACATCCAGGTTGCCAGTTACGCACCGCACCACCATCTTCGTCTAGCTACTGCCACTGGTAAAATTACTAAACATGTCAGACTTTGTAAATCTAAAAGGCTTCGTCACGATTCTCAACTTATTCACGACAAAGCCAGGAACAAAACGAAGATTTGTATCGGGGATGCCTTACGGTTAGCCTGTATGTCGATGTGTCATCGAACTGACAGGGCAAAATATATTTTCGACAAATAAAACCTACGTGGATATGGGTAGTGTCAGTGCCTATTTCGTTCTCCTTATGCTGATACGCTGAGGAAATGGGTTTTAACATTAGCACTTAGCAACAAGGCAATGTGAAACGTATGGAGACAGCCAAATCACATGATAAAAGAATTCCTCATTCGTGTTTGCATATTGTGGACTACGTGTACCAAGTTATATGGCAATCTGAAACGTTTGAAACAGTAGCCTATAGACCAGGGGTCACCAACCTTTTTGAAACCAAGAGCTACTTCTTGGGTACTGATTAATGCGAAGGGCTACCAGTTTGATACACACTTAAATAAATTGCCAGAAACAGCCAATTTGCTCAATTTATCTTTAACTCTATGTTATTATTAATAATTAATGATATTTATCTTTGTGGAAACACTGATCATCTTAATGATTTCTCACAATAAATATATATAGTAACAGATAAATATCAATATGCAACATTTTATTTTATATTTTCTCTAAGTGCACATTTTTCAAATTGAACATTTTCAAATGATCACTTCTAAGACAGTCTTGTGAAATCACAATATCCCATTTTAACTAGCTAGCCACTAACATTTTTTAACAAATCATGAATTACTTCGCACCATGTTTGTACAAATAACTCATGTAAAATACAAAAGTCAACTCTCAAATGTTTAAATAAATCATGTCACACTTTGAACTGGACACCAAATCTGTTATCTGTTTCTTTGTCAGTTAGTGAAGACCAAGTCTTTAAAATATTTTCTTGGATTTTCAAATTCTATTTGAGTTTTGTCTCTCTTAGAATGAAAAATGTCGAGCAAAGCGAGACCAGCTTGCTAGTAAATAAATACAATTTAAAAAATAGAGGCAGCTCACTGGTAAGTGCTGCTATTTGAGCTATTTTCAGAACAGGCCAGCGGGCTACTCATCTGGTCCTTACGGGCTACCTGGTGCCCGTGGGCACCGCATTGGTGACCCCTGCTATAGACATACCTTGGTAAAATATCTCCTCTTTAGTTTTAGGCGTACATTAGGCTGCTAAGCATGCTCTACTTATTTTCACCATACACATTGAAAGCGTTGGTTGTAGTTTGTTTTAGTCTTTGTTTTCTGATAGTACTGACAATAACCATAAGATTACCATTTGTTGTGATATTGTACGCAGGCATGGCGTACGTCTTCCTGGAAATAGCCCAATTTCTGTGTAAAATGTGTTGGTTAGAGATTTGTTTTTGACAAAATGCTTGCCTATTCAGCTACTATGGTCCCAGCACCTCAACCCCGAGTAAGAGGCAGTGGAAGTTTGAAGATCCTTGGAGTAGCCCAGTCGATCAAGCTGGATTCGGCTGCGTATCTTGTAACCTCAGTGAGGGAGAGAATTTTGACCGTGATTGCAGTACCGTTTCTGGCCATATTTTTACTTTAAAGCACAGGGCTGAAATATATTTTCCCTGCTTTTTGTCTATGAATTAATTGAAGAAATATAGTAAGAAGAGTTGAATTGTAATATTTGAGAACCTATTTAAGTATTACAATTGTTAAATTGTTTAATATTAGATTTTGATGGTAAAAAAATAAGCTTTTGGAATCAGCTCGTTTATCTGAAATACTGATATATCTGAGTGTATCCTGGGGAGTCACATGACAATCTCTCCTAAATAAATCCTATACCTCACTTAAGACCTTCATAAGTTCAAGCACAAAACTGTACAGAACCCTTTTAAAGTTTTCTAGTGGGTTCTTATGGGTTATAGTTGATGCTGTTCAACCTTGGAAGAGATCCGCAGTTACATAGTGTTATAGTAGTAACTTAGGCCTAAGAACATTTACTAGTAATAATTATGCAAAACCACAGAAAATGTGCACAGTTTTGGCACATACATTGGAAGGGCCTGACTTAGGACTCCGAAACAGTTCATTGCAGGACGAACTGTGAGCAATGATGTCGATCGATGCCAGAAAAGACTATTGTTTAGTGGCTACTTCCTGCTTCATTGCATCAATCATTAAGCAGCAGAGTAAACAGGACATGTGTTCACAGCAAGCAACCCAACAGGTTTTCTCCATCTATCTCTTCCAGGCGGGGAGGATAGCTTTCCTATTCAGTGTTTATATTCTAGCAAACACAAAAGCAACAGTTACACCATAAAATAAGCATCCAAGGTGGGACTGACACACACAGAAATATGCAAGCCCCAAGGGTCCAAACTGTGTCCCCTGATAACAAATCAAATTCCAGACGAACCAGAATTTCAGTACATGTTTGCTTCAGGCCAACATTTGCTCCTCACCTGAGCTGTCCCAGATTGTAGTGCCTGGTCTCACCGTCGGTGGAGCGCGTGATGCACACAGAAAAACATGGCTGAAGCTGCCTCAGCTCCAGCAGTACGATAGCCAGGTAGTGAATAAAGAGCAGCGCGTCCACCAGCGACACGGCGTACTGCACGATGCCCTGGTAGTTCTCATCCTGGAGGGCATGAAGAGAAGACTGTGAGTGACCGCACGTTTGCAAAGACTAGTCCTGCAGGGATTTCAACCATCAGGGACATGTAGAGCACATTAATATTAAAAATTGTTTATGCAAGATTTGTATCTTCACTCACAAGCATGCATTTTTAAATTAGCACAATGAGGAAATCAAATGTGTCATCTTGTTGAAGTATTTGAAGTTGTTCTACATAAAACTGATCAAAAGTGGCATATATTGTGTACACTACTTGGACACAGGTCATGTTATGCCATTTATGCAATCAAGTAGATTGGACTGAAACCTTTAGTTGGCTGTGAAAATTAAATATTTACTGTAACTTAACAGGACATTTTGGTTAATTATATTTTAAAGTGTGTCTGAAAAGTTTGAACATATAGGGTTTGCCCAAGTTAATTTTACTATACATTTTTAGACTGTATAGCACCGAGATCCCAACTGCATGTGTTTTTGTCTCCGTCCCCCTCAAAAATGTAAAACAAGGGGAAATAATGGTGTGTATGTACAAAACCCAAAACCAGTGAAGTTGGCACGTTGTGTAAATCGTAAATAAAAACAGAATACAATGATTTGCAAATCTTTTTCAACTTATATTCAACTGAATACACTGCAAAGACAAGATATTTAATGTTCGAACTGAGAAACTTTTTTTTTTTTTTGCAAATAATCATTAACTTAGAATTTAATGGGAGCAACACATTGCAATAAAGTTGGCACAGGGACATTTTTACCACTGTGTTACATGGCCTTTCCTTTTAACAACACTCAGTAAACGTTTGGGAACTGAGGAGACCAATTTTTGAAGCTTTTCAGGTGGAATTCTTTCCCATTCTTGCTTGATGTACAGCTTAAGTTGTTCAACAGTCCGGGGTCTCCGTTGTGGTATTTTAGGCTTCATATTGCGCCACACAATTTCAATGAGAGACAGGTCTGGACTACAGGCAGGCCAGTCTAATACCTGCACTATTTTACTATGAAGCCACGCTGTTGTAACATGTGGCTTGGCATTGTATTGCTGAAATAAGCAGGGGCGTCCATGATAACGTTGCTTGGATAGCAAAATATGTTGCTCCAAAACCTGTATGTACCTTTCAGCATTAATGATGCCTTCACAGATGTGTAAGTTACCCATGCCTTGGGCACTAATACAACCTCATACCATCACAGATGCTGGCTGTTGAACTTTGCGCCTATAACAACTCGGATGGTTATTTTCATTTTTCGTCCGGAGGACACGACGTCCACAGTTTCCAAAAACAATTTGAAATGTGGATTAGTCAAACCACAGAACACTTTTCATCAGTCCATCTTAGATGAGCTCGGGCCAAGGGAAGCCGGCGGGGTTTCTGGGTGTTGTTGATAAATGGCTTTCGCTTTGCATAGTAGAGTTTAACTTGCACTTACAGATGTCGCGACTAACAGTAGTTACTGACAGTGGTTTTCTGAAGTGTCCCTGAGCCCATGTGGTGATATCCTTTACAGACTGATGTCGGTTTTTAATGCAGTACCGCCGGAGGGATCGAAGGTCCGTAATATCATCGCTTACATGAAGTGATTTCTCCAGATTCTCTGAAGCTTTTAATGATATTACGGACCGTATTTGGTGAAATCCCTAAATTCCTTGCAATAGGTCATAGAGAAATGTTGTTCTTAAACTGTTTGACAATTTGCTCACGCATTTGTTCACAAAGTGGTGACCCTCCTTGTTTGTGAATGACTGAGCATTTTATGAAAGATGCTTTTATACCAAATCTTGGCACCCACATGTTCCCAATTAGCCTGTTCACCTGTGGGATGTTCCAAATAAGTGTTTGAAGAGCATTCCTCAACTTTCTCAGTCTTTTTTGCCATTTGTGCCAGCTTTTTTTTTAAACATGTTGCAGGCATCAAATTCCAAATGAGCTAATATTTGCAAAAAATAAAGTTTTCCAGTTCAAACGTTAAGTATCTTGACTTTGCAGTCTATTCAATTGAATATACCCGGTAGGTTGAAAAGGATTTGCAAACCATTGTATTCTGTTTTTATTTACGATTTACACAATGTGCCAACTTCACTGGTTTTGGGTTTTGTACATAAAACTGATCAAAAGTGCCATATATAGTTATTGTCCGCATATTTTATTGTGTACACTACATGGACACAGGTCAGGTTATGCCATTTATGCAATCAATTGAATTGGACTGAAACCTTTAGTTGGCTGTGAATATGAAATATTCAACTTAACAAGACAATTTGGTTAATGATATTTTAAAGCGTGTCTGAACAGTTTGAACATATAGGGTTTGCCCAAGTTCATTTTGCTATACATTTTTATACTGTATAACACCGAGATGACAACTGCATGTGTTTGTGCCTCCGTCCCCCTCAAAGATGTACAACAAGGGGAAAGAATGGTGTGTATGTATATATATCCTTTTTTTTATTAAATTTTTTTTAATGTGATATATAGTACATATAATACAAGTAAACATTTTATTTTTAATGTAATTGATTAATTTCAATAGACTTGGGCACATCTGCAGTGTATATTATATTTGTATCGTATATGTATAGACTTGAGAAGGTACACCCTGTATTCTTTTTTATTTAAATATTTCTCAAATTATTTTCTACCTTGCAGCATGACAATGGTTCAGTCCACAATGCCCAGTCTATCATGTCACAATTGATCAGTGCAATGTTCAGATATTTTATCTATTTGATCATTATTGTCTTCTGTCTTTAATGTATATTTGAGGAAAAGTTGATGGTTCCCACCTGAGAGTCGAGTATCCTTACGCCGTAAAACAACCAAAACGAGAGCACAAAGAGCAGCACCAGGACAGCAAGCAGCGTGCGGAACACGTAGACACGTGGGAGGCCGGCTCGCGGCGGCCGGAAGAAGAGGGCCCAGATGGCGAGCAGCAGAATGAGCAGCTTGAAGGCCACAGAAATGAAGAGACCTTCACAGGCCGTGCCACAGCTCTGCAGCTTCTCTGGCCAAAGCAGGTGGGGCAGCACCAAGAAGGCCAGCGGCGTGAGGAACACCAGGATGCCCAAGATCACTGCCAGGGTGAGCGTAAAATGACGGCGGCAGTCCAACCCCACGCTGTCCTCCAGGTCCTTGGTGATTCGCACAATGTCCTCCTGAGAAATGCTACGCTCTGACGTGCCCGTAACTGCCGTGGTGGTCTCACCCCAGTTGTCATCCTGCGAATATGAAAAAGAACATATTTGGAAAGTCAATTGTGCTCACAAGAAAAATGTGCAAGATGTTCGGTTTTTCGGCACCATGAATGGGAGAGGAGTTTGTGATCATATAAAAACCGAAGGGATAGAAAATGGGAAGGAAAGGCAATAAATGTGTGTATAACTGCTGATGGCATTCAGTCAGGCTGGAGCAGCGCTCTTAGAACAACAAGGATAAAGACTTTCGACACAGCAGCCACGAAAAACCAGGAGAAATCATAATGACAAGCGGCACAATATGGGAGTGATGGGGGAATCAGCTGGGAGGGCCATTTTTTTAAAAAAAAAGCCCTGGAATTACTTATGTACTTATACTACTTTTGAATGCATAAGTGTGTTCATAATACTGTATTTAATTTTTTTAAAAATTCAGGCAAAATTTATGGCGTAAGTTTTTTTGTTTTTTTAAAGCAAAGCTAAATAGGATCCCCACAAATTAACAGATCTTATTTGCGACTTTTTACACCTGAAAGAATAAGGCTGAAAACAGTCACACCAATAATCAGGGTAGAAATTGGATGGTTTAGCAAGGTCTTTGGCTTGACCCCTGTGTGGTCGGCTTCAGCTCTAGCAAAGCACTGAGAAGACGATCAAACTTGACTATAAAGAGAAAGTAAAAGTTTTCATAGTTGAACCTGTGGCCGGATCATTACCATTGTCAGTGGTAGCAGTGAGGGAAGCTTTCTGTCTGAGCAGGAGTTACGTCTCAAGGCTGAGACGGTGTGTCCTGAAAGTGCGCAATGTCAAATTTCCAGCGACTCCCACTCCCAATGGTGGGTTTGGCCCCTTTTGAGGCACACAATGACATGATGAGCACTGTTTCAGATGGCCTCTTGTTCCGGCAAATTCCGCATGTACTCTCCATCTTGAAACATCCTTTCAACACACCTGCTGTATACAGGGGGCCTTGAGTACTCAACTCTACTCCCTACCACAAAAGAAGGAGGGGGTTTAATGTCCAACAATTCAACTGCCATGTTTATAGTCAAATCAGACTCTTCCATATCTAATTGTCAAATAGTCAACTATTCTAAAACACCCCTACAATGTACACGGTTTATTTATTGAAAAGTATTTTTCTGATGGACAAAACGAATAAATAACTTCAGTTATTAAGATATGGAATTTGCATGGCTGGATAGATGGAAGTAGAAACAGTTGCTTCTTCATAAACAAGTAAATATTAGCTCAAAGCACAATTTGGCTGGATATCGTAAAAATATGCTGTGCCTTGTATTGTGATGACATCGCCAGATCTTTGCATTTGTCTTTGTGATCTGGCTTTTGATTGTATTTGATAGTTTGGATTGAAGTTATATGTCTTGTTTCATATTGGTGTTTTATCTCTGTTTTACTTTATCACAACCATATACTGTAAACCAAACTGATTTTGTTTTTATCCTGCAGCGTTTGATTGGTTGTTGTATTTCATATTCACGCAATAAAAATGAGTAGCAATATGTGATGTTGATTTATTTACAGGTTATTCTGTTCAAATATAACTTTATTACAGTAATTTGGGTGACAATAGGCAACACAAAAGCATGAAATTGCACTGAATGATATTACATTCCATTAACGATGGTTATTTCCATGAAATGATATGCACGCCACATGAACTGTAGCAGGTAGCTAAATACCTGGATTTTAAAAATAGATAGTAGTGACCTACATTTCCTCACAGGGTTATTACATTATTAATGTGTCTTATTCATCACATGCAAGTAAAGAAAGGATGTGGCAGGAAGAGGGGATCTAAAAAAAAAAAGTACTTCAACAACAATTTCAAGCCATAAAAGTAAAAAGTAAAAGGAAGACAGGGTACGTCTATTGGTACTTAAACTGCACTCACATCTTCATGTATCATGTAATAAAACAAACACCTGCCAGATTTACTGCAGTCCAAGAAAAACAAATCAAACATTCACACAACCCAAACAAGCTTTCATAAGTCACTTACATGCACTAAAATAAGTTTGATTTACAAAATACTTGTCTCCCAAGTTGTGACACTACTATGTGAAGTACAATTTACATGCACTTTCTTTAATTCCATCGATAGACAAATACAGTGTTCCAAGAGTATTTTTTTTGTCATTTTAGCTTGTTTAGCTGTGTGAGTAAAAGGGGTAAAACGTTACATTGAGTAGCTAATGTTACTGATCAAATTGATATTGTCATATTTTTGTAAAAAAAAAAGTACATGTATAACATATCTTTCTACATGTCTTAAGTGTGCTTGTTAATGTTTTAATGTGTTAAAATGACATACCTGTATGGATGTAAACCAAATGTAATACTTTTGTAGGTAAGAAACGAATTCTGTCAGTAATACTGTGTACGGATTCACGTAAAATAAAGCAAACTCTGCACTGGCTCAAGCACTTGGCAGGCAAAAAGGCGTATTTGTAGCGGTAATGCCTCAGTAATGTTGCAATTTTCCATGCCAACATAACACGCATGCCTGATGGAAAACCCCCAAATGTAGGACTCCACTTCTCAAAATGCACTAGCTTGAAGCTAATTTACATTGAATATGCCATATAAATGCTACTACATGCCGATTTCAACACCTTTAAATTTGGTAATCAAAACTACAACTAAATACATACAGGCAAACACTTTGTAAGGTTCAACAAAAGACTAAAAGACAAAAATTATTGTTGCACGTATAGTTTATGTGAAATCACGCAGGTTCACTTCATGTTGTGACATCACTCTGTTCTAAGAAAACACATCATTTAGTTTAAACATGAACAAATTAATTGCTTAGTTGCTCAGACAGCAATGTATATATACAAAATTAAATTGGTGTATGCCAATTCTTAATGGGGTAAGACTCAAGCTTACCTAAATAAAGCTTTAAAACTTGGGGAGACATTTTTGATTTGGATATTCTCTGACTGGTGTTCTACATATAGGTTCTACCTGTGCTGTTGACAAAAACAAAGTGAAGACATATTGTAGACTCTTGCTACTGACCTACCAGATATTTTAGCCTGTTATAAGTGTGTTATGTTTGGACCACTGCATTAATGATTGATTTCATTTTACACTTTTGTAAAACTTGATGCTAAAACATGTTTGCGTGTCCCAATGATCCTCAAAGCTATGTTGTGTGGGGCTTCTATGCCCTGGTCCTAGATGAGGGACCAGACAAAGAGCAGCTCGAAGACTTCTATGACTACCAAAAATCGAGGACCAAAGTTTCCCTTGCCCTGACGCGGGTCACCGGGACCAACATCTGGAGCCAGGCCTGAGGTGGGGCTTGATGGCGAGCGCCAGGTAGCCGCCCAGCCGGGCACAGCCCGAAGAGGCAACGTGTGTCAGCCCTCCAATGAGCTCACCACCTATAGGAGGGGCATATAAGCCGGGCGGGCGGGCAGTTGAAGGCAGGGCCCTTGGCGGTCCGATCCTCGGGTACAGAAGATAGCTATTGGGACGTGGAACGTCACCTCACTGGGGGGGAAGGAGCCTGAGCTGGTGCACGAAGTAGAGAGGTACCGGCTGGATCTAGTTGGTCTCACTTTGACACACAGCAAGGGCTCTGGAACCAGTCATCTCGATAAGGGCTGGACACTCTCACTCTGGCGTTGCCAGCAGTGAGAGGCGACGGGCGGGGGTGGCAATACTTGCTGCCCCGCGGCTCAGAGCCTGCTCTTGGGAGTTTAACCCGGTAGACAAGAGGGTAGCTGCCCTCCGCTTCCGGGTGGGGTGACGGGTCCTGACCATTGCTTGTGCTTAACAGCAGGTCAGAGTACCTGCCTTTTGAAGGGAGTGCTGAAGAGTGCTCCCTCTGATTATTCCCTTGTTCTACTGGGGGACTTCAACACTTATGTTGGCAAAGAAAGTGAGACCTGGAGAGGCGTGATTGGGAGGAACGGTCGCCCTGATCTGAACCAGAGTGGTGTTTTGTTATTGGACTTTTGTGCTCGTCACAGATTGTCCATAACAAACACTATGTTCAAACATAAGGGTGTCCCGGACACCGTAGGCCGCAGTTCGAAGAGCGACTTGGTAGTGAGTCGGCTCCAATGGTGGGGGCGCATGCCGGACAGACCAGGCAGGCCCAAACGTACAGTGAAGGTCTGCTTGGAACGTCTGTCAGAGTCTCCCATCAGAGAGTTTCAATTCCCACCTCTGGGAGAACTTCTAACATGTTACGAGGGAGGCGCTGGACATTGAGTCCGAGTGGACCATGTTCCGTGCCTCTATTGTCGAGGCAGCTGATCAGAGCTGTGGCCGCAAGGTGGTCGGTGCCTGACGTGGCTTGTAATCCCAGAACCTGCTGGTGGACAAACATGTGTTTTGTGGACTTAGAGAAGGCATTGACCGCGTCCCTTGGGAAGTCCTGTGGAGAGTTCTCAGAGTGTATGGGGTATCGGACCGCTTGATTGTGGCGGTCTGCTTCCTATATGATCAGTGTCAGAGTTTGGTCCACATTGCCGGCTGTAAGTCGGACCTGCTTCCAGTGATGGCTGGACTGCGTCAGGGCTGCCCTTTGTCATGTATCAGTCTGTCTTGGTGAAGACGGAGCTAAGACGAAAGGCAAAGCTCTCCATTTACCGGGTAAATGGAGAGCTTACAGGTTATGACCGAAAGGACAGGATCACGGGTACAAGTGGCCCAAAAGAGTTTCCTTAGTCGAGAGGCGGGGCTCTCCCTTAGACATAGGGTGAGAAGCTATGTAATTCGGGAAGAGCTCAAAGTAAAGATGCTGCTCCTCCACATCGAGAAAAGCCCGATTAGGTGGTTCGGGCATCTGGTCAAAATGCCCCCCGAACGGGCGCGTCTGACCGGTTGGAGACCACGGGGCAGACCCAGGACACGGTGGAGAGACTATGTCTACCAGCTCGACTGGGAACGCCTCGGGATCCCCCGGGAAGAGCTGGACAAAGTGGCTGGGGAGAGGGAAGTCTGGGCTTCTCTGCTTAGGCTGCTGCCTCCGCGAACCGACTTTGGATAAGTGGAATAAGATCGATGGATGGATGGAAGCTCAATGAACTGGGTAAATAAAATGTAAAAAAAAAAAAGTATCCTAAATTGGGCCGTAAGAAAATAAAAGCCCTCTTTTTAAGTTTTACTGGAAAAATTTAAATATACTAAATAATATTACCTATATTAGTAAGTTGAGCTTGAATAAAAATGCTCTTACAAACCTTTCAATGTAATTATGTAAATATTAATGATAAAACATCCTAAAAAAACCCTAGTAAGAGTCCAGTTGCCTCAATTCAACCTTTGCGGATAGTATAAAACTAATTTCCCAAACATAAAAAAGGCCAAAAATTGGGTCGACCAGCCCTGCAAGGTTGTCCCTTATTTATTTTTTCAGAAAGTTGGCAACTCTACATAAACACAACACATCAGAAGTGTTCATAGAGTAAAACAATGGCTCAAATATTGTCATTGTGATATGTAAAAATTATTTTAAAAAAACGTTGATGAACGTATACGTTATTAAAGGCCTACTGAAATGAAATGTTTTTATTTAAACGGGGATAGCAGATCCATTCTATGTGTCATACTTGATCATTTCGCGATATTGCCATATTTTTGCTAAAAGGATTTAGTAGAGAACATCGACGATAAAGTTTGCAACTTTTGGTCGCTGATAAAAAAGGCCTTGCCTGTACCGGAAGTAGTGTGACGTCACAAGTTGAAAGGCTCCTCACATTTCCCCATTGTTTACACCAGCAGCGAGAGCGATTCGGACAGAGAAAAAACGATTACCTCATTAATTTGAGCCAGGATGAAAGATTCGTGGATGAGGAACGTGAGAGTGAAGGACTAGAGTGCAGTGCAGGACGCATCTTTTTTCGCTCTGACCGTAACTTAGGTACAAGCTGGATCATTGGATTCCACACTCTCTCCTTTTTCTATTGTGGATCACGGATTTGTATTTTAAACCACCTCGGATACTATATCCTTTTGAAAATGAGAGTCGAGAACGCGAAATGGACATTCACAGTGACTTTTATCTCCAAGACAATACATCGGCGAAGCACTTAAGCTACGGAGCTAACGTGATAGCATCGTGCTTAAATGCAGATAGAAACAAAAGAAATAAACCCCTGACTGGAAGGATAGACATAAAATCAACAATACTATTAAACCATGGACCTGTAAATACACGGTTAATGCTTTCCAGCTTGGCGAAGCTTAACAATGCTGTTGCTAACGACGCCATTGAAGCTAACTTAGCAACGGGACCTCACAGAGCTGTGATAAAAACATTAGCGCTCCACCTACGCCAGCCAGCCCTCATCTGCTCATCAACACCCGTGCTCACCTGCGTTCCAGCGATCGACGGAAGGACGAAGGACTTCACCCGATCATCCGTGCGGTCGGCGGCTAGCGTCGGATAGCGCATCTGCTATCCAAGTCAAAGTCCTCCTGGTTGTGTTGCTACAGCCAGCCGCTAATACACCGATCCCACCTACAACTTTCTTTTTTGCAGTCTTCATTGTTCATTAAACAAATTGCAAAAGATTCACCAACACAGATGTCCAAAATACTGTGGAATTTTTAGATGAAAACAGAGCTTTTTTCTTATTGGATTCAATGGTGTCCGAATACTTCCGTTTAACTATTGACGTCACGCGCATACGTCATCATACATAGACGTTTTCAACCGGAAGTTTAGCGGGAAATTTAAAATTGCACTTTATAAGTTAACCCGGTCGTATTGGCATGTGTTGCAATGTTAAGATTTCATCATTGATATATAAACTATCAGACTAAGTGGTCGGTAGTAGTGGGTTTCAGTAGGCCTTTAAGCTTGCAAAAAACTTACAAAAATGTGTCAAGTGTAAGGATAGGTTTTGGATGTTCTTACCTGGCCCGATTTGTCCCAAACTCCACTGCTGACCAATAGAGGAGGGATAGACTCTCCTCCCACGGTGGTGATAATAACCTCCCCCCTCTCCACAACAGGTTCACACACCTCCAAAACCTGCAACACTTCATCAACTGCCTCCATCCCACTAACAGGGTGCATCCCAAAATCGTCAGCCATCAGACTTTGTCCTCTGCAGCTCCATCACAGTCGTCCGCTAGAATGCTACTACCTCACTGTGCTGCTTGAAACCCTGCAATAGACCACTTTTTAAAGGTCCATCATGCCTGGGGAGGAACTGCACGCTACTGTGTGTTCTCTTCATCGGTGTGAGAATAGATGCAGGATGACATAAAAGCATGGATGGAAGAGGGTTGGGGTGAATAAGTACACTAAACAAACATCAGAGCACCCCCCCAATTCCCCGGCGGGGATAAATCATAAACAAAATAACAGCGATTAGAAGAAGATGCACTTCTCCCATTCCGCTACTTCACATCAATCTATTTTTCTTCTATTCCCTCAGGGCTTCCTTACTCATTCTTTGCTGTCTTTTCACTCAGCACCACTCTCCATCCATCCACTCTCCATCCATTGCTTCTGACCCAGCCAACAGTGTTTTGTGTGTGTGTGTGTGTGTGTGTGCGTGTGTTTGTGTGTGCGCACAAACCAACTCATACCAATCCATCCATCCATCCATCCATCCATTTTCTACCGCTTATTCCCTTCGGGGTCGCGGGTGGCGCTGGAGCCTATCTCAGCTCAAACCAGAAAAAAATCAAATAAGAAAAGAATGAAAAGCTTGGGATGTATAGTAGTGTATTGGTGAGCACTAATGTTTTACAGGACTGAGTTTGATGACATGGCAGAGAATTGTATTAGATATGTAAATATTAGGGGTGTAACGGTACACAAAAATTTCGGTTCGGTACATACCTCGGTTTAGAGGTCACGGTTCGGTTCATTTTCGGTACAGTAAGAAAACAACAAAATATACATTTTGGGGTTATTTATTTACCAAATTTGCAAAATCTTCCACCAAAAATATTTTTCTTAGTGGAATATTTGATGTGAAGTAATCGGAACCTTGGATAGGTCAATAATTCATAATACCATTGATTTTGATTCAATATTATGTTTTGAGCAATGACAGTTTGAAAGAAAAAAAAACATCTTTGTTTTATTAGTCAACATTGCAACTTTTTCTAAATTACATTAAACCTTTAAGCTTTTTTATTTCACTTTTGTTATGTTTTTGTTTATTTTAATAGTATTTTTAGAATGTGCCGTGGGCCTTTAACACATTAGCTGTGGGCTGCAAATGGCCTCCGGGGCACACTTTTGACACCCCTGCTATAGATAATAAAAAATTAAATCTGATAAATCTATGGATAAAAAGCAGAGCCTGGCGACGCATGCACGTTTATCATAACTCTCTCGCTCTCTCTGTCTCTGCCCCTCCCTCACGAATGCTGCTGCGCGCACAGTTTGTTTTGTTTTTAACCCCTTCTTAATCCTGAACGTACATTGAAAATACACGCAACCCTAACTCAAAATGCCGGACATTTGAGGCATTTAAGAAACTCCGCCCTGACAGCTCCGCAAAAGAGGACATGTCCGGTGAAAAGAGGACGTATGGTCAGTCTATCGTAGCCCGTTAGCTGCTAGCATGCCGTGTGTTGTGCCTCGCGTGCGTTACGCTACTTAATATGTCCGTGTGGAAACTCGTTCGGTACACCTCCGAACCGAACCGGAACCCCCGTACCGAAATGGTTCGATACAAATACACGTACCGTTACACCCCTAGTAAATATGTATATTTGGTTGCTGTAAAATAGTAGGAATCAAAATTTTTCCTACCTCGAAGTCACACATACAAATAAAAATAATATAAAGACTATAAGAAATGCATCAAGTAAAAAACAAAGCACACTCACTCATTCCACAATACATTATTGTACTTTATGTAATAAAGACAAAGCCAAAAAAAGTCACCAAACCATTGTGGTGATTTTTATTGACCTGTATGTAGAATGTCAGTAAAGCAGTATCAAAAGAATCTTGAGGTACTACCGTGAGTGTATTTTTTTCTGGTGCTATTGAGTGAGCCGGCCTGAGAAGTAGGGCTGCAACGATTAGTCGACATTGTCGAAAAGTCGACAATAAAATTTGTCGCTGACAATTGTATTTGTCGACAATAGTCGTGACGTCATCACTCGCGTTTTTCCGTCTGAAAGTGGGTCACTTGCAAAAACATAATCCGTAAATAAATGTAAAGTGCCAGGATTTTTTTTTTATTCTTGTTAAAAACATGAATACCTTGCTCATTTTGTCAAAAAGGACGCGTGTTCGTTAGTCGCCTGTTAAAAAAATGAATACCGTTATTAAAATGTATATTTATATTGTTGTTATCGCGTTGACTTTGACAGCCCTAATATATATATATATATATATATATATATATATATATATATATATATATATATATATATAGTTGAGGTTTCTGTGGTTTATCCGTTATACAGTGCTCAATACCGGGGCAGAGCGGAATATATGTTAGGTCAGAAAAAAACATAAGAGGCTATATCATCCCTACAAGCCTGTTTCGCAGGTTTCCGTGTTCGTCAGTTGATTTTATTCCCTATTATATATCAAATCCCCTGACAAGCAGGGAAACCTGCGAAACAGGCTTGTAGAGATGATATAGCCTCTTGTGTTTTTTCCTGACCTAACATCTCAGCTGCATTTGGGCGGAAGGCGGGGTACACCCCGGACAAGTCGCCACCTCATTGCAGGGCCAAACAACATTCACACTCACGTTCACACACTAGGACCAATTTAGTGTTGCCAATCAACCTATCCCCAGGTGCATGTCTTTGGAGGTGGGAGGAAGCCGGAGTACCCAGAGGGAACCCACGCAGTCACGGGGAGAACATGCAAACTCCACACAGAAAGACCCTGAGCCCAGGATTGAACCCAGGACCTTTGTGTTGAGAGGCAGACGCACTAACCCCTCTACACATAAATACATATATATATATCCACACACACACACACACACACACACACACACACACACACACACACACACACACACACACACACACACACACACACACACACACACACACACACACACACGCACACACTATACTGTAAGCCTCGGTGATATGGCCAAAAACAAAATAAGATTTTTTCCACAAAATGTTTTATTTCAAATTGTTTCAGATTTTTTGCCCTACTTTTAAAAGAACCAACTGAAAACAAATGACAGAGATAATTCAAAACAAAGTTTTTCTTTTATTTAATCAAAAACTATTAGTTTGAAATGACACTGAATACACTGTATCTTACTCTTAGCAAAATTCTAATAGAATAATTGTCTTTTTAGACCAGATATAAATTGTACTTTTTATTGAATAATTTTCAAAGAACTAAATGAAGAGCTTCCCCTGGGAAACAATACTTCTGTCTTGAATAAAATACTTCTGTTAACAAAAATGTAACATTGCACATTGCATGCAAATAAATAATTATCTCCAACATTGAGATTAATGGTGAAAATGTAAAACTTCTGTCTTAAATAAAAAGTAGTATTATACATTGTATGCAAATAACTAATCAAGCAAACATTGGGAAGACTCTAGTTTCAGTAAGTCAAGTGGATAAACGCAGGCTTTTACTTTCATTCACACATCTTGGCGGTGGACCATTACTTTTAAAACGTATTTAATCATAGTTTCTCGTTACTTTACAAAAAAAAGAGACATTGCAGAGTGTGCATGTGTGCCTTTAAAAGGCGGTGCCTGTTGCCAAGTGACTGTGATGTCAGCGCCCAGACAGCAGCATTAGCTCAGTTGTGTGTGTTAGCTTAGCAGTGGCATTTTTACACCAGTTACACAGCAGCTCTGTTAAATGTTTTCACCGGATTGTGTTACTTCTGGTTAATAAAGAGATTGAATGTGCTTCCTTCGCTGTCATATCTTCCATCCATCCATCCATTTTCTACTGCTTGTCCATTTTGGGGTCGCGGTGGGTGCTGGAGCCTATCTCAGCTGCATTCAGGCGGTAGGCGGACAAGTCGCCACTTCATCACAGGGCCAACACAGATAGACAGACAACATTCACACACTAGGGCCAATTTAGTGTTGCCAAACAACCTATCCCCAGGTGCATGTTTTTGGAGGTGGGAGGAAGCTGAAGTACCCGGAGGGAACCCACGCAGTCACGAGGAGAACATGCAAACTCCACACAGAAAGACCCCAAGTTCGGGGATAAAACCCAGGACCTTCATATTGTGAAGCACATGCACTAGGCCCTGTTCCACCGTGCTGCCGCTGTCATATCTTTTGGTCCACAAAGGGGGTATTGTTTGGATTGAATGCTGAAGGTTTTCAATTCAATCATTGATTTGTTCCCTCAAAGATAGTAGTGTGTATGTGTGCATGTTTGTTATCTGTTCTGTGTGTGACGTTATCTTTTTACTATTTCGTTTAGATTTTTTTTTCATTTATTCATTTATTTCAGGCAATGACATAGGTAGACAACGTATAATAATATTAATTAATATAATGCAAAAAGGAATGCACAATATGTAAACATGATGATCCAGTTTTGCCTGAAAGGGAGTGGAAAGAAGATAACGTATTTAATCCCACTCCCAGTTCTCCATTCAGTGACTAATACATTGAGCTTCACTGTTACTTTGTGCAAGGATTATAACACAAATTATATATTTGATATCAAGTTATTTTTTGTGTTTAGTTCTGGTTGTTGCTTTGATTTCCTGCATTGAACTTGCTGTGCTTCTGACGCTGACATGTTTACATACAACCACATTAAAAGAAGCGTGTCACATTACATCAGAACACTGATCTTTATACATACCTGGTGTAAATGATTCCACCAACAACATGCTGCTTTTTAGCAGGAGTTTGTTTGTTTGCTGCGGTCTTGTTCGCCTCATAATGTAGTTGTATTTCCCGCACTCGGCTGGAGGCTTCTGTTTTATATGCGTCAAATTTCCGTCCCCGTTTATTGCGTTTTTATTGGTCGTCTTCAAAGTAATGAACTCTCCGGTACAATTTCTTAAATTTTTATTCGCCGAAAGTTTTATCAATCACAAATACTGCCTCAGTTTGCACTCGGATAACTTTACCGCGAGGGGCTGTTAACAGAAAGAATTCCTGGTAAACACTAAGGTGAGTGTAAAGTCAACCTGTTTAACTTCGTTCTGTGCCATGTCTCCAGTAAATTAGTTTTTTTTAGTCTTTGTGAGTCCATGGAAACTTCCCTTTTATCTCCCACTGGATCAACATCGTTTGAGGATGGTGACAGGCTAGCTGTTAGCTTCAAGCTAACCAGCACCCGGCCAAACTCCTCCATCCAAAAACATCCTTTGCAGGTCAACAAACGGGGCAAATATGTGCCTTGTGCAGTGTTAATGTGCGAGAAGTGGCTAACAAGTTAGCAAGTGTTGCTCGCATCGCTGACAGTGACGTCATCACCGTCATTGTTTACTGAAGCAGAGATGCTGACTGTGCGTTATGATAAAAAGCGCATGCGTTGCCAGGGTCTGCTTTTTTTCTATAGACTTCCATCTACCGCTTATCCCTTTTGGGGTGAGGGGGTTGCTGGAGCCTATCTCAGCTGCACATGGGCGGAAGGCGGGGAACACCCTGGACAAGTCGCCACCTCATCACAGGGCCAACACAGATAGACGGACAACATTCACACTCACATTCACACACTATGGCCAATTTTAGTGTTGCCGATTAACCTATCCCCAGGTGCATGTCTTTGGAGGTGGGAGGAAGCCGGGGTACCCGGAGGGAACCCACGCAGTCACAGGGAGAACATGCAAACTCCACACAGAAAGTTCCAGAGCCTAGGATCAAACCCAGGACCTTTGTTATCAGATTTAATTTTTTATTATCTATAGCAGGGGTGTCAAAAGTGTGGCCCAGAGGCCATTTGCGGCCCACACCTAATGTTTTAAAGGCCCACATCACATTCTAAAAATACTATTAAAATAAACAAAAACATAAAAGTGGAATAAAAAAGGTTACAGCTGAAATGTAATTTAGAAAAATATGCAATGTTGAATAATAAAACTTAGCTGTTTTTTTTCTTTAAAACTGTCATTGCTCAAAACATAATATTGAATCAAAATCTATGTTTTTATCAATTATTGACCTATCCAAGGCTCCGATTACTTCACATCAAATATTTAATAATGAAAAATATTTTTTGTGGAAGATTTTGCATATTTTGTGTGTTTGCCATAAAAAAACAGTTTTTTTTGACAAAAAGGGCAGAAAACAAACATAAGCATAAAAAACATTTAAAAAAAAGCATAAAAAAACACAAAAAAACTTAGAATTGACAGATAGATCTGAAGTTGATGTAGACTGTAGAGATTTAAGCATCAAATAAATAATGAATGTATGCCCTGGCACAAGATTACCATAATTTCATGACCGAAGCAAAACGTTTTACAATTTTAAACTAAAATAAATACACCTACAACTTAGTCCAATAACAAAACACCACTTTGATTCAAATCAGGATGGCTGTTTCTCCCAATCACGCCTCTCCAGGTCTCACTGGCGTTGCCAAAGTGAGTGTTTAAGTACCCCAGTAGAACAAGGGAATCACTAGAGGCAGCATTTTCCAGTACTCCCTATCGGAACTCCAAAAAGGGTGAGTACTCTGAACTGCAGTTTGGCGCATAAGCACAACAAATAGTCAGGACCTGTCCCCCCACCCGGAGGCGGAGGGAAGCTACCCTCTTGTCTACCGGGTTAAACTCCAACGTGCAGGCTCCGAGCCACGGGGCAACAAGTATTGCCAACCCCGCCCGTCGCATCTCACTGCTGGCAAAGCTAGAGTGAAAGAGAGTCCAGCACCTCTTGAGAAGACTGGTTTGCGGGCCCTTGCTGTGCGTCGAAGTGAGGCCGACTAGATCCAGCCGAAACTTCTCTACCTCGCGCCCAAGAGCCAGCTTCTGTAGCTGAGGATCGGACCGCTAAGGGCCCTGCATTCGACTTCCGCCCAGCTCACAGCAGTGTTTCCCACACATTCATTTATTTGTGGCGGCCCGCCACGAAAGAATTACGTCCGCCACGACTCGGATTTTCTTAATTTTTATTTTCGGGATTTGAATGCATTTATTTTGAAAGGACAGCTGGAGAGAGACGGGGGAGGAGGGAGAGAAGGGATTGACGCGGAGCAAAGCGACTGTCAGGTGGGATCGAACTGGGTCGCCGCAGCGGGTGCTCTACCAGGTGAGATAGGTTATAGCTGCATCGCTCGCGGCTTGTCATATATTTAACGTTAATCCGCGATTTCACCGAGCGTTTCACTGACGGTGAGCAGCCTGACGCTGCTTCATTAACACCGCCGCTCGCTGTTTGACTCGGGGGCCGGGGCAGACGCACGCAGTAACAGACACCTGTTACCATACCGACGAGCTAACGTGTCCAGTTTATAACCCTGTTGTCAATAAACACACATGGAGACGGTGCTTCAGATACTAATACTAATTTGATACTGTAGTAGTTATCTTTTGTGTATTCATAATGTAAAATGGATGGATGGATGGATGGACGTTTAAAACAAAACTGTTATTATTAATTAGTAAGTATACATTTTTTGAGCCTTTTTAGAGAAAATCATATCATTGTAGTAAATTATGCAAATTACTCGATGATGTCATGGTGACCACGCCCGTAGCCACGCCCCCACTGCCACAGGTATCTTGACAGTTTATGGGAAACACTGCACAGAGCACCTTACTTCTTCCATTGGAGGGGGGACCCACGTTGCCTCTTTGCTTTGTGCCCATGTGGCCCATTTGGGCCACCAGGCACTCGCAATCGAGCCCCACCTCCAGGGCTGGCTCCAGAGGGGGGCCCCGGTTACCCGCGTGTATTCATAGAAGGCTTTGAGCTGTTCTTTGTCTAGTCCCTCACCTAGGACCTGTTTGTTATGGGAAACCCTACCAGGGGCATAGAACATATATACATTTATATACATATACATACTTACATATTTGAGAAAAGTATATAGCTAAGTTCCTTTAACAGCGATAACTATTTTGTTGCGCGATTAAATCCTTTTTGACACTCGGCCTGTTCTGTACCTTGAGGAAATGTAATGACGTCCCTTTTACTGTGGAGCCACAAGCGAGAAAATAGCGAGCAGAAATGCACAACGTAAGCGGGACATTGTAGAAGTCTCAGGTCCAAAGCCATGGTAAGTCGTTCTAAGGACAAGACAGGACAATTTTAACTTCAATCGCCATGAGACGACACCATTGGAGTGAAGGCTCATGGCGCGCTTTGTGGCTTGTAAAGAGGAGGAGCTTCGGTCCATGTTTACATTACAGCATTAAAAATATAAAACCGAACTGCTTTATTAAGATGGAATGAAAGCTCAGCAGAAAAGAGATGGTAGACAGAAAGCCTGCAATTACTTTAATCTGAGACTTTTGTCAAAATATGTCAAGTCTTTTCTTATACCAATCACACACGTCCGGCTTCATAAAAATAGCGCTACGCTTCACATCCGGTTTAACCAACTAAACAACAAAAAATCGTCTTACAATACGATCTTGCTTTGTCAAAGATGTTTTGTAATGTTATTCTGTATTATTGCTTTTCCCTTATTTACAGAATGGGCGTGCAACGGGTAAGTTGGATGCAAAAGTTACAGTATATTATTTACCACTATCACACATACAATACCTGATGTCTTCCAGAAGCAGCTGCTTAGGCTCCTTTGTCAAAAATGGCAAAAGACCTCACTGCAGCGCTGTCATATTTCATTGCCAAACTTTCAAATAGTTGAGAAGTGTTCTCTGATATGTGTAAGACTAGATCTCTCATATATCAACACTATTGTTGTATACTATGACAAAAAGTGCAGTTACATCTTATTGTCATCATGTGCCATCTTTCTCATTTTTACATTTATTTCTATTTATTTATTTATGTTATTTAGTTTTTGCCATATTACTCTGTTAATAATGCTTACCGGTATGTTTCTTTCATATGCACATTTAATTTCTACTTGAGGTACATGTAACAGTTATCTACAATAATGTTTCTTCTACAAAGTATATAATTTTGAATGTGTTATTTGTTTTTTAAATAAAACTTAGTTAAAAGATTTCAATATAAGTACTTTTTGAACACATTTAAAAATAACGTCATGATAATGATAACCGTAATCATTTTGGTCACAATAACCGTGATAAGAAACGTTCGTACTGTGACATCCCTATAATGGACAATTGTAACGTAATCGTTTCATTGAATAAATTGATAAAAACACCCCGACATGACTTTTCTTACATTTTCAACTGTTTAAGACATCGCATAATTAACGTTAATTGGTATAAACAACATGGGCGAAGCCCTTTTGGAAGCGTGTGTCAAAGGCTAACCGACAACGAGAACAGCCGATTTTCAGAGAGATACACTAGTTGCATCAGGGTCTGGAAGGACGTCGGGTGTTCAGTGAATTTAGGTCAGGCAGCTATCAAAATGCAGAGTAAGGAACGAATCAAAAAAAGAAAACACAAACAATTACAAGCTGTTGGGAAAAAATGTAGCAAGCTACACAACCTCTTTAGGTAGGTTAGTTTCATAGTTTAAATGGTTTAATGAGTCGATCGTTTGCCCTTAAAACTCAGCAGTTCAAGACCTGTCAATGTTGTTTATGTGCTGTATCGTGAATGTTTATTTTGATCCGCGGCCGTCAACGACCACGTGTGTAATACAAATGGATTTGTTTACTTTTTTGTAAACATTGAACATAAGTCGCGCATGTAAACAGTAATGGAATGAAAATTGCATGGCGTTTTATATATTCGTGTATACACAACTTTACTAAAGTGTACTACAAGTTAGGTCATACACAATATGATAGTCTATTTAAATTTTATTGACATTTGATTATTTGTATATCATATACTTGTATGTGTGTGCGTGTGTATGTATGTGTATATATATATATTAAAAAAAAAAAAAATATATATATATATATATATATATCGCTCTTTCTCTCTCTCTCTATAAATATATATATATATATATATATATATATATATATATATATATATATATATATATATATATATATATATATTTATATATACACAGGTATATATATATATATATATATATATATATATATATATATATATATATATATATATATATATATATATATATATATATATATATATATATATATATATATATATATATATATATATATGCATGCCTCCAAAGAAAATAATGTTTGCCTTGGTGCCCTTTCAACTTGCCTTGTGCCCTAAAAACCTTAAGTTAAAATTTGAGGCATGTATGTACATACATGTATGTACGTACACATATAAATACACACGTTTGTAAATATGTAAACACACACACACACATATACAGTATATACGTTTACATAGCTGTTTTTACACGTAATCTGCGATCGCTATGCTTTACGTCTGCATATTAATTGCATACCAAACTGAACAGGGAAGTTTGTCAAACATGTAAGAATACAGTACAACCTGCGGTAAAACCCTATTTTCCAGGGTAATCACCAATACTAGTTACATGGATGCGTGCGCTATACATCCGGTTTAACTACATTAAAAATAAACATGTCTTACATTAAAATCCTGCACTGTCATGTTTTGTTGTGTTATTCTGTGATATTTGCACCTAAACAAATTGTAGTACATCCATTGAGGAATATGAAGAGGATTTTTCTGGCAGGCGGAAATATTGTGTAAATACTTTTATAACATGTTCTGGTTGAGTCCTAAATTACATACTGTTTAGCGGGCTCAATTTTACATTTGATTAATAAATAGAGAAGGTTAAAACGTTGTCATGCAGAAATATGAATACCATTAACTTGTACAACATGTAATGTACAGAATATTAGAAGTATTTATTCAGGTAAAAATATCATGGATTACGTTACCAAATTTCTTTGACAATCAAACCATGATGGTAACAATCCACATTTTGTGTTATTATTGCGTGAAAGTGGTATCTAAACACAGTGTAGCTCCTTCTCTGAATGAAAGTGCTCCTAAAGCAAAAACACAAATTCTCCATTCTTATAAAATACAAAATCTGGCAAGACACCCAACACATTGCAGATATTTATTTTTCTCTTTAAAAGCCTTTTTGTCCTTTTTGTGTTGAGCTGTTTAAAAAAAAGCATAATTTATAACACACATTTCCATCCATCCATTTCTACTGCTTATTCCCTTCATTAAAGCAAATTAATTGTCCACTAATGGCTAAAACTTGAAAATTATCTGTCAAGGGTACATATATTAATGATCAAAAATTATATCTATCTGCGATTAATCGCAATTAATTTTGAGTAACTATGAACAAAATGTGATTAATCGCAATTTAATATTTTAATCGTTTGAAACAACCTTATTTTATTCAGGACAAAATATTTAAGGTGTGTTAGAGGTGGTTGAAAACGAATTTATTAAAATTAAAACATTGTTTGATGTAAACAGATTATCCTTGAATCCTGGTAAAACTAAGTTTATGATTTTTTGTCGAAAGAGTAGAGATTAAAAAAACACAAGAGATCAAGTTTTTGGGTGTTATTATTGATGAAAATGTGTCATTGAAATTACATATAGAATGTACAAAGGCTCAAGTATCTAAAACTATTTCTATTTTACACGAAGTGAAGGAATTTCTAAATCATAAAGCATTGTACATTTTTGTATACTATAATTCAATGAAAAATGTAACTGTGTGAATAAGGGGCAGATATAAGTTTTACTTATTTCTGCTCTTTTGCATTCATGATTTATTTTACTGTTGTGTTGATTGTTTTTTGTTTGACCTTGAATGAATGAAATAAAAAACAAAACAAAACAAAATAAACGATCACATTGAATAAATGGTACCTCTTTATTTTGACTTTGTGGATTATATTGGGAGGTGGCAACTTGTCCAAGATGCACCTCGCCTTCCGCCTGAGTGCAGCTGGGATACGTTACAGACCCCATGCGAAAATAGATGGATGGATTATATTTGATTCTTTCTATTGCTTTGTAAAATTAAAGTTTGTAAAGTTATGACTCTCCCCCCCCCCCCCCCCCCCCCCCAATTTTCAAAAGTGTAAACCTATGGGGAAACAAATAATTTCTGCTCTCTGTATTAAGTGCTGGGGTAGGAGGAATGCACTAATGAAGTGATGCCTTTATTACATGTGGGAATATACTCATAAAAAAAATGAGCGTGTTATGGGTTTTGACTTTGTGATTTACTTTGTAGTCTTTCTATTCCTTTCTATTATGACAGTTGGTGGCTATAATAACTTGGGAAGAGGGATCACATTTGAAAATAACAATACCCCTCCACATCACCATAGCTTTAGACCTAGGAGGAACACTACTTTCAGTGACATGAACTTACATTTACTGGCAAGGCAATGTTTATGTTCAACAGAGGATGAAGTAAAACTAAAATGACAGATTCAGCAAGAAAACCCTAAATTACACAGGTCAATGGAAGTTTGTATGTTCCGCCCATTTGGAGAATGTTTTTGTGTTGAAACAGATCACATTTCTCCTGTTTGACACCAACAGAATCAGTCTTCCCTGTGCATTAGGTGGCAAGAATTATGGCATTCACCAGGATATCCCACTTTCACACAATAGTAACAGCGCTTCCAAGAAAAGGTATGAATAAAAATCCAGCAGCAATGCCCCCTGCGGGCCACGGCAAAAATCGCAAAAACACAAACGATAGCGGTTCTCTGCTAAAATTAGATTCAAAGCAGCCCAGAAAAAACGCACATTACACAAACACAGGCAATGCTAACGAGGGTTGCCACAAGGCAAACTTGTATGCCAAGTAGGTCAGTAAAATGACTGCAGTGATTGCTTTACTTCCTCCTCTTGTGAAGTGAAGTGAATTATATTTATATAGCGCTTTTCTCTAGTGACTCAAAGCGCTTTACATAGTGAAACCCAATATCTAAGTTACATTTAAACCAGAGTGGGTGGCACTGGGAGCAGGTGGGTAAAGTGTCTTGCCCAAGGACACAACAGCAGTGACTAGGATGGCGGAAGCGGGGATCGAACCTGCAACCCTCAAGTTGCTGGCACGGCCACTCTACCAACCGAGCTATACTGCCCCTCTTCAAATGTAATGTGGATGATTGGCAACATGAAGTCTATGATGCACTGATGGACACGGCAGAAAGGTCGTTTAACCTCAGATATAACAAACTATCAACAACTGACCACATTAGCTAACAATTACAGACTCATTCTAAGAGCTTAGCAGCAAAATGCAATCTTGGTGCATGGTAAGAGCACTGTGACATCTATCAGATGTAACTTCAAAGAAGTCACCTATGCTGGCAGCATTTGTCTTTGAAAATATTAAAATACCACTGCCATACGTTTGTGCTGGTTTGGGCCGTAAAATCTGTTGTTTGTTGTTATTGTTTTTAAGTAATTCTAAAATACATTTTCTGACCAGTGATGTCACTCGGACTCCCACCTCACCTTGTCCAAATCTTCCCGAACTTGTCCCAAACATTTCTGCTGGTTTTATTGTGTTTACAGTTGTATTCACACTCGTGATGTCCCCATGATGTGGGGATCGATACTGAAATATGAATACCTCTGATACTAAATCTTTCTGCTCTAAAATCAATTCTCAAATCAAAATGTAATACTTTGATACTCCAGTGAATTGAGGTCATGTATATCATTAAGAGGAAAATAGTAGAAAGTAACTTTTTCTTCTGCCTGAGTAAGTGTGTAATGTATAAACAAAGCAGCACACTGCCGGTCAGTTAATCTGACAGAATGATGGCTAATCGTAAATGGAGCTATGTGTGCAGCTAAGACGCTTTGCTTGATATTTGTCAAAAACAGTAAGAAACAAACCTCGTTAAAATCCTCATGTTGAACCAAAACATTGAATACAAGGATTTTTTTAAGCATACAAAAGAAATGCTCTGAGTTTTGGATCAATAAAGGAAATTAGTGGTATCGCATACCTGTAGTCACCAGACCACCCGCAAGTAAAAATCTCTCAAAATTTGTCATTTATTCTAGTCAAGCATAAAGTTTAAATGATTGGAATTTTACCTAATGATGACATACAAGACAGTTTCCTTGTCAAGTCTTATTAGAGAAGGTATATTTTCATCACTGCTTTATAACTGCATCAGAATAATATTAGTTAATACCGTCACAACAATAATAGCACACATTTTTTATTAAATTAGTAACTAGCACAACTGTAACACAAGACAAGTTTAAAGAGATTTGCACAAATGGGGGGTGGGGGTGGGGGGTGGCTGTCTGACATCACTGGTCAAAAAATGTATACTAGAATTATATAATAATATTAACAGCGCAAATATTTGTTTTTACGGCATGATCAGCACAAACAGACTGCAGAGGTATTTTAATATTTGTCAAATATGTATTTTCACTTTTTGCACTTTGGTACCCGTTTCTTACCTTGACATAAATATGTTGGCACTTGCTATTAATTACACCTAGATTTAACATATTGACAGCTGACCATTAGAACAAAAGATATTAGTATACTATATATTAAAATGCCAGCATCATTAGCTGTTGGTAAAAAATTATGTAAATATATAAAAATACGGTACAGCAAGGCAAACCTTGTAAATGCAAACCAACAAACACAATTTACTATACGATAACGAACAATTGCTTACCTTATATTTGTAATTTGTAAAACAATATATTATATAATCCATGTCAGCATTGTTCATTGACATGCATGATTTCTGAGCATGTAGTGTGAGTTGTAACAACTAAGCTTGGTCTGATGGTGGTGGTGGTGTGTGGGGGATGGGGGGTGTGGCAGATGGCCTGTCTTAACCCAGATAAGTACATTCACCATGTCACCTCGTTTTAACTTGTAACCACATTTCTTGTGCTCTAAACCGCGGGCCGTACAGGTTTAATCCGGGCCGCGGTCTGCAAGATGAGTTTGCTAAGTAAAAAAATGAGCTGTGATTTTTTTATGAAATAAACTGCTGTTCTCAATGTGTCCAATGGATGTCGCAACAGCAATTCTAGTGTAACCCGCGTCACACATGACACTGTTTAAAAATTATGTGTTAGCTGGTTTTAAGCACCC